>NW_015540857.1:1206104-1207708 GCF_001515605.1 Sinocyclocheilus anshuiensis | reverse complement strand
AAATGTATTATTATTATCATTATTATTATTATTATTATTATTATTATTATTATTATGTCCTTAGCTAAATATCAGTTAGTTTGACCTTTCACTAATCTAAAGCTAAAAAGATTAATTTAATTATTGATTTGATTAATGGGTGAGTTTAATAAGTGAATAAGTAAGTTAAATAATTTTTTTATTACCAATATTATTGTCTGATATATTGGTTTATTACTAATGTGTATAAAGGAAAAATCTTTAACAAAATTTTTTTTATGTCCAGTACATTGATCAATTACAAATCTAAAATTCAAACTAGGATTTTTTTTTTTCTCCTTGATATTTTGCAGAGCGTTATGGAACATTTAGTAATTTAGCTTTAACAGTTTTTATTTGATAGTTTTGGGTTTATATTGAACTTCTTTTGTTCTTTGTTGTGATTGTTATGTGAGAAATGGCAAGTCTTTATTACTTGAGATGATTACAAAGTCTTCTGCTAATTCTCTTCGCAAACTATTTTAATCAAACTCCTCTGATTAGCTGCAGCTAAGGGAAAGAGATCATAATTAGCTTTAAATTACCTTTCTCACTTCATAATGACAAAAAAGAGCCATTGCTTGTCTTCTAATAATCAAAAAAGTCTCGTTTTTGGCGACTGGGGAAATATATAAACGTTCTTAATGCTTCCTGAATGTGTGATTATATCAAATACATCTTGTATTAATGAAACAACTCTTTGCACTTTTATTATTTCTAAATGTGTTCTATTATTGGTTTGTTTTTAACAGGAAAAGATTCATATCGAGCTCACTCAGTCTTTCGAAAAAGACGAAACGTCCATCAAAAATGAGGACAGTGCGAAAATCTCAGAAAAGCCAGAGAAAACAGACCCACTGTCCAGGAAGACGCTCTCAAGAGGTGTGTGTGTGTGTGTGTGTGTGTGTGTGTGTTTGGCAGACGAGGTGTTTCTCACAGGCCAGATGGATGCAACAGAATGTGTGTGATGAATCTCTCTCCATCTCTCTCTCTCAGATTCCAGTCAGGACTACACCGACTCCACAGGAGTAAACCTCCACGAATTTCTGGTCAACACGCTGAAGAACAACCCCCGGTGTGTGAAAATCCCCCCGCCGTCACACGAGCACCACCGCTACTTCCTGCCGCTTCATTGAGCTCCTTCCAAAAATCCTTTTTAAAACTTGCACTTGCGTTACATTAAATAGGGACATATGCATTTTATTTCTTTCCTACATTTTTTTGGACTATTTTATACTTTAAAAAAAAATGTTATATTGATAATGTGTTTATTAATGATTCTTTTTCAAAAGTATAAGAGGAATGCTGTTTTGCACATGTTCTCGGGTGTTAATGTGGGGCTTGTAGGCAGATATTTGAATATTCTGGCTCTTGTGCGCTGGATTCTCATCAGGTTGATGAGCTGTGATAAATGCTAATGAACGCTGTTCTTACAGGGACAGAATGATGCTGCTGAAACTCGAGCAAGATATTCTGGACTTCATTAGTAACATTGAGTAAGTAACCGTTTAAATTTACATAATTTCTTTTCATGTTTCATTTCTATATGTATATATGTGTACATATACATACATGCGCATATATAT
>NW_015540857.1:1195172-1206047 GCF_001515605.1 Sinocyclocheilus anshuiensis | reverse complement strand
TTTTTTTTTAATTATTTTTTTAATAAATATTTTTATTATATTATCATCTTTAAATTAGTTTTTATGTAGGTAAATAATTTAGATTTCTTAAACACACATTAGCCTGTGATTTGTACATTTTATTGTTTGATTGTTTTTTATGTTGTTTCATGCACATCAGTTTTGGCTTGATATATTAGCCAGGCTGGTTATTTTAAAAACATAAATAAATAAGAATTTTATGTAAAATATGAAAATCATTTTAATGATTTAAAAACTGTTATTTTATGTTTGCATTAAATTTATCTTTACACACTGCGTTTTAGATTTCAGCCACTGAAAAAAACCTTTGGTTTATAATGCACCTTTATAATATATAAATATATTTATATTATATAATCATATTTAAATGAACATATTAATGTAGGTAACTCTACATTTTGATTTATTTATTCTTGTCACAGAAGTCAGAAGAGGAAGTTCCCCCCGATGACGTCATACCACAGGATGCTGCTTCACAGGGTGGCGGCGTATTTTGGGCTGGACCATAATGTCGATCAGACCGGGAAATCAGTCGTTATCAACAAAACCAGCAATACTAGAATGTACGTGTGGATGTCAACTAACCTTGGTTGTCACAGACTACAACACTTTTTAATGTAACACTGTTTATTCACTTACAGACCAGATCAGAAGTTTTCTGAACACATAAAAGATGATAAAACAGATGATTTCCAAAAGCGCTACATCTTAAAGAGAGATAACTCCAGCCTGGACCAGGATGACGGCAGGGTGAGAAATATATGCTAACATTCACTAAGCTAAACAATTTCGTACTTATAAATTCTCCTTGAAATAATCCAACAACCAACAAATAAATGTAATATGTGTAATAATTGGCGCAATACAGCAGTCAGGAAGATCAAGTGTGTGTGTGTGAGATTGAGAGACGGGCACTCGGGAAACAGTCATCAGAGCAGCTCCGAGAACGAGCTGAAGTATTCGGACCCTCGGCCCGGGAGCACCACGGATTCAGACAGCTCCCACAGGAACCTGAAGCCCGCCATGACCAAAGCCAACAGCTTCAGCGGCATCAGCCTGCTGATCCGAGGAGACAGTACAGCTAGCAGCAGGAGCACCGGGAAACTGTCCAAAACCAGTAAATAACTCGCCCTCCTTCACCTGGAGACTTCGTAGAGATGCACGATAAACAGATTTTGAGTGGCACCAGCGATGGATGTGTTTTAGATTATAAATCGATCCTGTTTTCTGCGTCAACATGAAATCGAAATGAAGCCAGTTTGCTTCCTTAATCGTTCTTAAAGTAATTGCAAAATCTTTCATTAAAATAGAATAATTGTTCCTGCCTCTGAAACGAATTTCTGTTTCTGCTGACATCATCAAGGCCCTATGTTTAAGCCCCGCCCATTCAACTTTCTGTCATATTGAAATTTATCAAACATTAATATTTGGCCATTTTGAGAATTTTATTTCTCATAGTTCTAAGAAATTAAGTCAGAATTGCGAGATATAAACTCAAAATTGTGAGAATTAAAGTCTTTAAAGACTTTTTTCTCGCAAATGACTTTTTTTTTCTCAGAATTGTGAGATATAAACTCGCAAATGCGAGTTATAAAGTCCAGTTTTGACGGGGGGGAGAAGACTGTTCTCAGCGAGTTTATATCTCTCAATTCTGACTTAACTCACAATTGCGTCTTATAAAGTCAGAATTGCGAGAAATAAACTTAATTCTGAGAAATAAAGTCAGAATTGCATGATATAAACTCGCAATTGTAATTCTGACTTTATTATGAGTTTATATCTCGCAGTTCTGGGAATAAAAGTCAGAATTGCGAGTTTGTATCACAATTCTGAGAAAAAAAGAATTGTGATAAATAGAATTGAGATAAAAAGTCACAATTTCCTTTTTTATTTTTCTATTCAGTGGTGGAAACGGGCTTCTATATAATATTCCTCTTTAGTTACTCAAAAGAAAAAAGTTTGTCTTGATAATCTTTCAGTGACATAATAATTGTTTTTGACTCTGAAATAACATACGTTTCTGCTGACATCATCAAGGCCCTATTTTTAAGCCCCTCCCCTTCAACTTCCTGTCACACAAATATATTTTAATATTTGACCATTTTGAGATTGTATAATGGTTAAAGTACTTTTTTTTTTCCAAAAAAGAAAAAACAACTTTGCATTTATGCTGACATCATCAAGGCCTTATGTTTAAGCCCCTCCCCTTCAACTTCCAGTCATATTGAAACCCTATTCACCATCAAGTTTAAATCTTGATGTATAAAATTAACTCCCTAAAGTAATATTTCTTACACTGAATATTGTTTCGCTTTGAATGTTACATTACAGAATCAAATAGTTCGCAAATAGTAGTTTTGCCTTGATTTTAAAATAGTGTTCTGTAAATAGTGTTGATTTAAAAATGAATGTTCGCGCTAGAGCTCCAGTATCCAGTCCATTTAAATTCTGCCATTTATACGTTTATTTAAAGTAATTTTCAGCCTAATCAGATGGTTTAAAGTTAAAATTTTAAATAAAACATTTTAATATTCGTCCATACTGGTTATAGTCCCCGATATATCGTGCATCCCTACATGTCTGTGGTTTTTAAATAAAGCTAATATAATTTTTACAGACTGCAGTTCATGTTGGAATTACTGTCATTGTTTATAAAGCAAAAAGTTTCCAACTTCCAAATTCGACAGTGATGTAAACTGTTTTGACTGTTTAGAAATTTGCGGGTAATTCCAACATGAGCCTTAAATCCAAAAATACAGCTATTTTAGAAGTAATTAAGATATTTTTTGAGATCTTTTCTAGTTTGTCTTAAGTGGCCAGATACCACCAAGTGTGTTTTTGACTTTCACCATCCCAGTCCTGCTTTGCTATGCTCATCATTTTGTTCTTTTGAAGACCTTTTTTTTTTTCTTTCCATCATTTCTTGTTCTTGCTTTAAGCAGTCGTGCATTGAGAATGTGCATGTGTGTGGCGGGAAGCATCTCTTTGCCCTCTTTTCACCCATTTCATGTCCATCGAGGAACATCTAAGAGAACACATTGATATTCAGCGCTGTCTGCTCTCCAGCTTCATTGGTTATTTATGCTCTGGCATTTAGAAGCTCAAGGAGTCGACACCAATATATATTTATCATTTTTAATATTTAATGACGCTCCTCTTCGGTTCAGCAACCGCTGGATCGTTCCTCCTGCCCAGTTACATTTGAACAGCCCTCCAAATGATTGCAAATGGTGTTATGTTGATATCCAGTGGTTTCATCAGGATTATTTTTTTTATTTTTTGGTTGCTTTAAGATATAAACAGATAAGAAATAATGTATGTATTATTTAAAAAACTATTTTTTTAAATTAGTAACTTTTCATTTTATTTTATTATTTTATTTTGATTATTTCATATCAATATTTTGTTCAATTTTATTTTTAATCAGATTATTTTAAATAAGATTCGTTTTAAGAAATGCCTTTCAGTCTAATCAGACTTTGTAAAAATATGAATTAATAAATAGTAAATAAAACAGTTATTAATATAAATTATTAATGAAATATTACTAATTAATAATAACATTAATAATAAAACGAATTAATAAATAATTAGTTTAATAATTCTGTTATGTTGTTATTCAGTGGTTTCATCAGGATTTTTTTGTTGCTTCAAAATATAAACATCAGATAAGAAATTGTGAATTAATTTTATTTTATTATTTACTTTTAAATAAAATTTAATTAGTAACTTATTTAGTTAATTTATTATTATTATTATTTACTAACAAACAAAAAAAAATGTGTAATTTATTATTATTTAATATATTTTTATTATATATCATTTTTAATTTAATTACTAATAAAAAGTACTTTATTTGGTTAACAGGCATATCAATATTTTGTTACATTTTATTTTTAATTGGATTATTTTAAATACAATTTTTTTTAGAAATACTTTTCAGTCCGATCAATAAGATTTGAAGTAGTTTTCAGCGATATTCTGAATAAATCCATAAAAAATAAGAAAAATAACAATAGTTTACAAATTAATAAATAACAAATAAACTAAATATTAATATTAATAAAAAAAGCAATGGGTTTAAATAAATAAAAGTATTAGTATTTATTAATTGAAAAGTAATAAAGATTTAATCAAATTAATAATAAAACTAGTTGATCATTTACTAATTCTGATTATTGAAAAGAATATCTAGAAGAACCATCATTGGATTCGTCTTTTTTTGGGCTGAACTACCCTGCATGGTTCTTTTTCCTTCCTTATGACATCATTTCCTGTCATTTAGTTTTGGCCCCGCCCATCAACCCCTCTTCATTCATCCTCCATACCTTGTATATGCCAGTAAAAGCTCTTTCGTTCTTCGCCCTCCTTCAGGTTCAGACTCTTCTAGTAGCGTAGGTTCCTCTTCCGGGTCGCTCTCTCGGCCGGCTCAGCTGCCGCTCCCCGAGCCCGTTCTGCCCCAGCCCGGTCGGGGCTTCACCGTGGCCCCTCTACCGGCCCCGGCGTCTCAGAGCACGACTACTAGCGCTAACATTAATACTAACGCTAGCTTCTACATCGTTCCTCTGGACAGCGTGCTGCTCAATACACAGACAGGTTGGTATCATCTGACCGACTCTTACCTCAAAGGATGGAGGTTACGCTGCGTCAGTTTTTATTCGCGAAACTAACTTTTCGTACTAATTCATTGTTGAGCAAATGAAATCGAGTTCAATGCTGATTCGGTTTTCTGACTGTTTGTTTGGTTTTTGTCTTGTACAGGTCAGCCTTTTGTTAACCCCGATGGCAGTCCAGTGATCTACAACCCCACTATGACATCACAGCAGGGGCGGGGCCAGCAGCCCATGACTCTACTCCCGCCCCCTCCTCCGCCTCTGCCTCCTCCCCCTCCCCCTCAACCTCAGCCAGCCAATCACCTTCTAGCACAGGTCAGGAAAAACTAATGCTTTTTTCAAAAATGTTTCACTTTTCTTATTATTTGGGAGTTTTTATATTTAAATAATTATTTTCATTATTTTAGTTTACTTTTTTTATTTTTTTTTGAATTTTTACACAATGTTTTAACTTGCTCTCTTTTTATTTCTTTAATATTTTTACATTTGAATCATTTAGTTTCATTTTTAGTGTAATTAAATTTTAATACATTTTAATTGTGTCGTCTTGTGTTTAATGTGTTTTCAAGTATTTTATATTAAATAAAAATCAAATAATTAAAATGAATAAAATGTTTTTAGTCGAATTTGTCTTATTTTTAATATGTAATGTATTTAGTTTAGTTACTTTTTTATTTTTTAAATTAATTATTATATTTATTAGTTGTCATTTTTTAATTTAGCTGAATATATCTTATTATTTGTAATGTGTTTATCTAATTTTTTTTCATTTTTATATTAAATAATTGTTTTATTTAATTTTGTTAAGTTTTTCTTTTTTAGATGAATTTATCTTATTTTTAACATGTTTATATTTAAATGTATTAAATTTAATCAAATTGCTTTTTATTTTTTATATTTAAAAATATATTATAATACAGTATTTTATTTTCTATCTGTATCTATATTTATATCTATATATTTTTATCATAATTTTATTCAATTTACCTAATTTTTTTTTCATTTTTGTTTTCAAAGAATTAGTTTCTTTTATTTAGTTTAGTTTTTCTTATTTTTAATTAAATTGAATTTGTCCGATTTTTACAAACAATATATATTTTTTTACATTAATTTACAGTTAACCTTTTCTTTTATGATTCATGATATTTAATTTTTAGAATTTAATCATCTTTGAATAGCTACAGTCAAAGCAATATTTAAAATATTAGTTATCATATTGGTTATTGGCTATAACAGTATACCTGATGGCTGTCAGTATCGCTCCGTTTCAACAGTTATGCTTAAAAATACGATAACACAAAAAAATGTGAATTCGTTATTCTCATTTATCCTTTGCTGTTTATATTGTATACATTTGCAGTGTTGGTCATCATATCGATTATCTGTCATAACACAAAAATATTTGTAAGTTTAGTTTAGTTTTTTCCGCCTACATTTTTACGTATGGCGCTAGTGAAATGGTTAGTTGTCTTCAGTGGTTAATATGTGTTTCTCTGCCGGGTTCTCATTGTGTTTCTCTTCTCTCTCCTCTGCAGTCGTCTGCTCAGCCTGTGCAGTTTGCTGCGGTCTCTTGTCCTCCTCTTCTGCCTGGTGCTTTCACTCAACAGTACACTGTGGTACTTCTCTCCTCCTTCACTATCTCTCCATCATAACGCCGGTCCTTCTGTAAACGTCTCTTCTCTCTTGTTCCCTCGATTCATTAAAGAGGCCATACCATGGAAAGACTTTTTCTTGTTCTTTTGAAATAAGTTCAGTCTACGATACATACATACCATAATATTCACAACTCGGAAAATGTTTAATTTATACAGCACCTTTCCTGCGCTTATAACATAATTTTAACATCAATAATTTGAATAACAATTTGATTATAATAAAAGTTTAACAATAATCATTTCATTCATCATTGCACATTTTTTTCTTTGTCTTTTCAAATAACTCCAATATTGTGATGCATGCATACCATTATATTTACAACTCTTAAACATTTATTTATTTATTTAGTTGTTTAGAATGTACTTGTTCTTTTGAATTAAAAGTTCAATGTAAGATACATACGTACCATAATATTCACTGTTCTTAAAGTTTTAATTTTACTTTTTATTTATAATTTTATTCATTATGATTTTATTTTTCTTGTTCTTTTGAAATAAGTTCAATATATGATACATACATACCGTAATATTCACAACTTTTAAACTTTTTAAAAATGTATTTATATTTTATTTATAATTTTATTCTTGTTTTATTTTTTATATTTTCTTGTTCTTTCGGGGGAAAAAGTTTAATATACAATATGTACATACTAGAATATTCACAACTTAAAAAATATATATTTTTATTAATATTTCATTTATAATTCTATTTATTATTATATTTGTTTTATTTATTTATTTTGTTCGATTTTTTTTTGTTCTTTCGGGAAAAAAGTTTAATATACAATATGTACATGCTAGAATATTCACAACTATTAAACTTAAAAAATATATATTTTTATTAATATTTCATTTATAATTCTATTTATTATTATATTTGTTTTATTTATTTATTTTGTTCGATTTTTTTTTGTTCTTTCGGGAAAAAAGTTTAATATACAATATGTACATGCTAGAATATTCACAACTATTAAACTTAAAAAATATATATTTTTATTAATATTTCATTTATAATTCTATTTATTATTATATTTGTTTTATTTATTTATTTTGTTAGATATTTTTGTTCTTTCGGGAAAAAGTTTAATATACAATATGTACATACTAGAATATTCACAACTATTAAACTTAAAAAAAATTTTTTATTCATATTTCATTCATAATTTTATTTATTATTATATTTGTTTTATTTATTTATTTTGTTAGATATTTTTGTTCTTTCGGGAAAAAGTTTAATATACAATATGTACATACTAGAATATTCACAACTATTAAACTTAAAAAATATATATTTTTATTAATATTTCATTTATAATTCTATTTATTATTATATTTGTTTTATTTATTTATTTTGTTCGATTTTTTTTTGTTCTTTCGGGAAAAAAGTTTAATATACAATATGTACATGCTAGAATATTCACAACTATTAAACTTAAAAAAAAAATGTTATTCATATTTCATTTATAATTTTATTTATTATTATATTTGTTTTATTTATTTATTTATTTTGTTAGATTTTTTTGTTCATTTCAATATACAATACATATATATATATATATACTAGCCATTTAAAAAAAATATATTAATTTTGTTTTACTTTTTTTTATAGATATTTTTAGGTTACATTCGGTATATGATACAAATAAATATGATTACAAAATTGTACCATATGGCCTCTTTAATATTTAGTTTTTGTTTTCTTTGTTTTCGTCTTTTTTACTATTCTCATTTTCCCAGTCTTTATTTTTTCTCTTTTGCCTTGCCCCTTATTCTTCTCCTTAGTCATTTAAAAAAAAAAAAAATATTTTCCATATTCTGTTGCCATTCAGTTTGTGATCTCAGTGTGTCGCAGGAAACCAAAGAAAGTGCAGTTTATTTCTGTCAGTTTTATTGATTAATCTCTCGGAAGTTTCCAAACGAGCCCCGTGGGAGTTGGTTATACCCGGTGGAGGGGCTCATGACTGAATTGGGTCACTTCTTACTGTGTGACCCGTTTCTACCAAATATAACACCCTCATTAACAAATTCAGACCACATCAATAATTAATGGCAGCAGATGTTGTTACTTTTTTAATAAAACGACGTGTGGCGGTTGTGGCGCCAGGCAGGGTCTCTGGTGCTGGTGGATGCTGGGCCGGACTTTGATCTGTGCTGGTTTTTCCTCAATGTGACGCCCTGCTTTAGTTGTTGAAAGCCACTTCAAAAATATCTCCTTTTGTTGCATAATCAGATGAAGACGGACTCTTGGGCTTCAAATGAGAGAGATTGATTGATTGTAAAAATGACCCAATTCTACTTTAACCGTAGTTTTTTAATTATTTCATTTATATTTGGGAAAAAAGGCCTTGAGTAAATAATTTTTAGTGTTGAAGTAGTATTAAAAAATAAGTTAGTAAAAAATGTACATGTGTGCATAAGTTAATGATTTCCTACATAGCTGAGTTAGTTTCAATATATATATGAAATTTCTTTCTTTTTTAAAAATAAATACATTTAAATACATTTAAAATGTATTAAAATAGTAAATTAATGTATTAAAATCACATGTAAAATAATGTAGATTATAAAATATTTAGTAGTTTTTCCTATCAAATATTTTTGATACATTTTTATAATAAAATGAAATACTCTTGGGCTTCAAATGAGAGAGATTGATTGATTGTAAAAATGACCCAATTCTACTTTAACCGTAGTTTTTTAATTATTTCATTTATATTTGGGAAAAAAGGCCTTGAGTAAATAATTTTTAGTGTTGAAGTAGTATTAAAAAATAAGTTAGTAAAAAATGTACATGTGTGCATAAGTTAATGATTTCCTACATAGCTGAGTTAGTTTCAATATATATATGAAATTTCTTTCTTTTTTAAAAATAAATACATTTAAATACATTTAAAATGTATTAAAAATCACATTTACAATAGTGTAAATTATAAAATATTTTTATTATTTTTATTATTATTATATATATATATATATATATATATATATATATATAACAATGTAAAAGTCTTTACTTTCACTTTTGATCAATTTAATACATTTTTTTTTTTTTGAATTGTTAAAAATAATTATTTTGAATTTCACAAAATAATATATTTTTTAAATCTTTAGTTAGTAGTTAGCTTGACGCTTGGCTTCATTCTTTTAAACTAACCTGAGCTGTTGTCTTGTGTGTTTAAACAGCAACAGCAGGACGGTTTAAGTGCCCAGTTCAGTCAGATGAATCTCGTCCGGCAGCATTCGGGTGACGCTCCGGACCCCCACACGGGCCTCTACCCACAATCCCTGGTGCTCCAGAACCCTCCACCCACCGGCTACATGCTTCCATCGGCGGGACAGCCCATGAGCGGCCATGCCTACCCCCATCCCCCAGCCATCAATCCAGCGCTCCTGCAGCCGCACGCATACATCCAGCAGCCCATGCAGCAGGTACAGACACACGCATGTGTACGTTACCCGCGTCATGTGACCGCAGACGCGAGGGTTCAGGATAACGTGTGTGTGTGTGTGTGTGTTTCTGCAGGTGTCGGCGTGTTACTGCGCTCCGGGACAGTATTCGCACTCCAACCAACACTACAGAGCCATGACGCCGGTACACTACAGCGCCCCCCAGAGTCAGACACTGCCACCGCAGCAGACAGGTACAAACACGCGCACTTCCTGTCTGAGTGGGCACTTCCTGCAGGGTTTGTGATTGGAGCGCTAGGAGACGGGGCCGTGTCACTGTATGAGATTCGTAGTCATTCTCACAGTGAACCGGTCTCTTTTCCCAGCCCTCACTCCTCAACTCTCACCTCTGACCTATGACCTCCACTGTTCTGCTGGCAGACTTTAATTACTGGACATTGTGAAAATATTCATAAAGCACAGTTCAAATCAGTCAGGTTGAGCCAGAGAAAAACAAACAAACAAATCAAGCAATTATTCATTGCCAGAAGGCTATATTCATGATAAACAAACAATTAACAAACAAAACAAACAGATAAATATTCATGGTCATATCACCAAAGGCTATATTCATAACTAACAGTAATTATATCAATAAATAAACAAACAAATACATATTCATTCCTTTGTTACCAAAGGCTATGTTCGTGACAAGCAGTTAATATATACAAAAAAAAAAAAATGTATTGCCAGATTACCAAAGGCTATATTCATGATTAACAATTATATGAATAAATAAATGCTGAACAAATAAAGTAAGTTAACAAATTAGTAAGTAAGTTGACAAACAGTAAGTAAACAAATAAATAAATAAATGTTCATTGCTATTTCACCAAAGGCTGTATTCGTGACAAACAAACAAAGAAAAAATTAATTAAATGAAGAAATAAATATTCATTGCCATATCAGCAATGGCTATATTCATAAACAATAAATATAAAAGTAAATAAATATTTACTGCCATATTAGTAATGGCTATATTCATACAACCCTCTACGGACACCTTGGCAATTGAATCGCCATTGGCTAGTATATTTTTTTGTTTACTCGCCAGACTGAAATACAATACTATATATATATATATATATATATATATATATATATATAAGTTATGCTATTTTACACATATTTATACATAT
>NW_015540857.1:1191089-1195162 GCF_001515605.1 Sinocyclocheilus anshuiensis | reverse complement strand
CATCCATTCAAATGAACTGAAAAATATCACCGATCGCTTGACGGAGAGTGAAACTCTGAAGCGCTCAGTCAGAGTGTTCTGTGAGTGAAAATATATCTGTGCTAATCATATACTCAGCATCCAACTCACACACTGGCGAGTAAAATCTGAGAATTTGTTAGCCATTGGCTAATATTAGACATCATTTAGTCGCCCAGAGTGAAGATTTAGTCGCATATGCGAGTGATTTACTCGCAATGTAGAGGGTTGTCATAACAAACAAACACGCAATAAATTAAATAATAAATATTCATTGTCATATCAGCAATGGCTATATTCAAAAACAAACAAACAATAAATATTAATTGCTATTTCACCAAAGGCTATATTCATGACAAACAAACAAACAATAAATAAAATAAATAAATATTTACTGCCATATTAGCAATGGCTATAATTATAACAAACAATAAATAAATAAATATTCATTGCTATTTCACCAAAGGCTATATTCATGATAAAACAGTAAATAAATATTTATTGTCATACTAATATCAAAGGCTGTATTATAAAATAAAGTATGTAAGATGGAGAGAAGCAATGCAGTAGCACAAAAATTAAATGTTAAATGTTGGAAAAATGATTGAATGCCAATTTAATCTGTTTCTACAAGTTTTCTACACTCTAGCATCATTCTACAACATTATTTATAAATGTTTCCAGAAATGAACTTCTTATAATTGAGCTGATTATCATTAAACTAGTTTTCATTACGATAGAAACATGCTAATGAGAGCATCAGAGTGCCTTAGCAACCACATAGCAACTCCACGGCAGCCATGCATATCAGTAAGTGCTGCGTGGGCAACATCACTCATATTTCCTTCTGTAGATGCAAAACTGTGGCTAAAAATGAAATCAGGCTTTTAGTTTGACGGGTGAGTTTTTATTATATGTACATTCAGGTGCCTTGTTTTTAAGCTGTACGAACTGAAAGGGGAAAAAATGAAATAAATAGAGAGAGGATGCAGAGTTGCTGTGTGTGAGTGTGTGTGAAGAGGAAAAAAATCAGACCTGGTCGACAGGCTTTTATTCTCTTCACTTTGGCCTTGCAAGGGCAGGTAAAAATATCTGTGTACTCACTCACACACACACTGGAGAGAAGAAGCCGTCCGCTCATCTGTACTGGATCTGTTGAGTGGAGAATCAGTGGAGTTTCAATGATCTTCCACAGTCCACACTAAATCCCTCTTAGCCTTCTGTGACAAAAAATAATTCATGTTATAGGTAATAAAAAATACAATTATTGATATATTTAGTAATATTTAATAACATTTATTAAATATATTCAATGAATACAATATATATAACAGTACTAACTATATAGTATTCATTAAATATATTTAATAAATGTTATTAAATATTATAACAGGAAATAATTAATGCCATTCTATTTAAAATAAATATATAAATAAAATACGATTTATAAATACAATTAATTTGATAGATTATAGAATTAGATATATTATTATTATTATACCGATCATTATAAACCACTGTATTATATTATACATTTTGTTTATATATGTATTCAATGTAATATTTAGTATTCATTTACAAAATGTAATATTTAGTAAACATTATTAAATACTAAGGAAATATGACATTATTAATACCAAATAATATACTTTGTATAATTATTATGTATAAACCCAGATTACAGTATAGAATTGATTTGTAAATGTATTACATATTAAACATTTTATTAAATGGTTATTGCATTTAATATTTGATAAACATTTATTAAATCATTAAATGCATTCAATATTATGGGATATGTATTATTAAACATGGTTAAATACTAAGAAATTATAATACTAAGAAATTATGAAATAATAAATACCAATTAATATACTTATGTATAAACCCATAAATGAATAACACATTAAACATTTATTGCATTTAATATTTAATAAACATTAAATCATTAAATGTTAAGTACTACAATAATACAATATTCATTCATTCATTATTCAAGCCAATCATTAAAAACCTATTTATTAAATATAATTCATGCATTAAAAATGGTAATAATATTATTTATACTTGTATTTTTATTATTATTATTATTATTATTATTATTATTATTTATAAACCGATCATTATAAACCTTTTCAGTCTGGCTGGTGAATAATAACATTCATCCAGTCATCGTCACTGATTTTCTCAGAAAATGCAGGTAAATAACCGATTCTTCTTCTTATGGCCACCATATCGCAGACTTTACAAACTTGCGTGTCTAATTTTCTCGCTGCTTAATGTGCCACAATCCTTAGTCAGCGACTGTTTTCCGTCAGAAGCACTGGCATTTCCTTGCAAACTGTGAACGGTCTGAGACTCCGCGCGCATAAACGCCCGTCTGTTCCCGCTCACATTCACACGGTCTTTTACCTCATTTCACATATTTGAGTCTTTTCATAATTAAATTGCTATTTTAAAAGTTGCTTACAGCTTTAATGTTGCGTAAAACTCCTTAATTTTGTCCTTAATGTTTCGCTTCCAGTTCGTTGGCTGTTGTTTATGCTAATATGTTGCTGTCCTGATGTGTTTTCAGGTTTCCAGACGGTCATGCCCGCTCAACCCCCCAGTTACCAGGGCATGATGGGAGTTCAGCAGACTCAGAACCAATCGCTGCTTGGCTCTCAGGCCGGAATGGCCAATCAGATTCAGAGCGTGATGGTGCAGTATCCCACTATGCCTCCGTATCAGGTATCAGAGTGCAGCGTTTCGCGCGGTTGTTCCCCGGTTTTTCAGTGATTTTGATGAGGTGAGGTGAGGTGTGTGTTTGTCAGGTGTCTTTGCAGCAGGGTTCTCAGAGCGTTCCTCAGGCAGCCTATCAGCAACAGATCGTGCTGCAGGGACAGACCAATCAGACGCCAGCGCCCTCCGCCAGCATGCAGGTGTATTACAGCATGATGCCGCCAACGCAACACTCTAGCATCAGGTAATGTGCGCATCCAGCTGTCAACCAATCAGATTAAAGCATGGCTGAATGTGATTGGCTCTGTACTGTGTGTCATGTGAACTTCCTGTGTGCGCGCAGCTCGAACATTGGTTTCCTCCCTCCGCCGGGTTCAGAGCAGATGCAGTTTCCCCGACCACCCTCCCCCTGCGGCTCTCAGCCAATCACAGGCCAGCAGTGCACAGGTATGGCGACCAATCACAAAACAACTAGAAAAAGTCATAAGCCTGAGTGCATTTTTTTACATTTTTATTTTAGTTTTTTTTTTCAATGCCTAATTATCCACACTTTTTTCAAAACAAAATGTAATATAAATTATATAAATATATTATTTAGTTAAAATATAGATGAATTTATATATTTTTTTCAAATATAAATGTGTGTGTGTTTATATTTAGATATTAAATTTTCTAAATAAAATGTTTAAATATTATTTTAATTTAATAATTATTGTTAGAATTGTATATGTATTGTTTGCAGTTTTAATATTATTAAATTATTTAGTAATTATTTTCCTTTATAGTTTTTAAAGTAATGTTTATATATATATATATATATATATATATATATATATATATATGTATATACACACACATTTTATTATTTTAATATTTTATTTGATTTTATTTTTGCAGATAATAAGTCACACTTGACTGTCAAATGCACCGGGTGAAAATTGCGTTAGAAAAAAAACACACAAATCACTATATAACTCAATTTAGAAAAAGATAATAAAGCTGATAATAAAAAATATATGTATGATAATAAAAAAAGGGTTTTATTGGAGAAAAAAGTATCCATAATTGAAAATTAAAATGAATGACTAAATATGAACTATTTAAAAATGTAATAATAATTAAATACTTAATAGTAATTTTTTCTAGATTTTCTTCTCTTGATCATTTCTTGAGGTTATCTATGTAAACTTTTTTTAAAGGGGTCATATGATGCTTTTTTAAAGATCATTATTTTGTGTATTTGGTGTAACAGAATATGTTGACATGCTTTAATGTTCAAAAAACACATTATTTTTCAAATACTGTACATTATTGTAGGTCCTCTATGCCCCGCC
>NW_015540857.1:1185184-1191025 GCF_001515605.1 Sinocyclocheilus anshuiensis | reverse complement strand
T
This sequence comes from Sinocyclocheilus anshuiensis, assembly GCF_001515605.1. Classification (NCBI taxonomy): domain Eukaryota; kingdom Metazoa; phylum Chordata; class Actinopteri; order Cypriniformes; family Cyprinidae; genus Sinocyclocheilus; species Sinocyclocheilus anshuiensis. The sequence continues at coordinate 1,191,024 of NW_015540857.1, read as the reverse complement.
GCATTGTGATTGGCCGAACACCGCACGCACTCGTCGGAAATGTAACGCCCCTTACCATAACTTTCAAAATAAGTGTTAATGTTATTAGTTTTACCATCAGTTCAAGCCCGAAAGGGGAACAGACACAGTAATGATGCAGTACACATGCCGCGGTTAAGACAGCTGACTCCACTGTGACTCACACACACGCGCGCGCGTGCGCACACACACACACACACGATGCGCAAAACTCCGCATTTGAACAGTCAATAGCAAATACTTAAACTAGTAACAAAACATACTTACAGTAGCTGATTCAGAAGCGCCAGATTGTCATAGCAAAGTCAGAATTACCTCCTCTCCTAGGTTCACGAAACGGTCGTCCATAAAATGCATTGCTGTTCTGTTGTAAGTAATCTTAAAGATTCCTAAATGCATCTACTTCCGGAAGGCCAAATAAAGTGCTTTTGCTTTCGCCTAGAAACACACAGCGTCTCCCTGACATGGCTGCTTCAACACTAACTGCGGTTACTGAAACCACGCCTTCTTTCTTTGCGTGCACATTTGGGCGCATTATGCAAATATTCCCACATAGTGACCTAGATATGTGGGGGCGTGTTAGAACGAGCCGTTTTAGGGGGGTGTGGCAGAGTCTTAACTTTGATAAAGAATATCTCTTTGGTTTTGAGACTTTAGTCTTTGCAACTTCAGGGATCTTATCTATGCACAATCAGCTTGTAACACTCCAAAGAGAAAGGAAAACTTGAAATCGCATCATATGACCCCTTTGATGGTGAAAACTGAAACTGGCGTCTAAAGGTTAATGAATATAGCTCTGCGTCATTTACTAACGGCAGGTATTTTTTAATTAGATACTAAGTCTTTGCACATCTCTCGGTTAATAAGTTAAGCACATATAATGAGCTTTGAGCAGTTTATTTCTCATTTTCAAAATGTTTTACTTAGCAGTTTAATTAAATGTTGTTTACAATTCTGGTTTGTGCTCGTGCCTTACAGCGTTTGTGAAGAGCTCATCACATGTTTGAGAAGCAGTGAGAACAATCTATGTTTATTTGAATAAACCTCCGTGTTAATGAACGCTCAGCTGGTGTGTGTGTGTGTGTGTGTGTGTGAGAGGTGATGATTATGTTGCTGAAGAAGAGGGTGTTTTTAATGAGGAAGAGGCGAGACCCACACACTCTTTGACCTTTCACTGTTTAATAAAGCACTTTAATTGGTCGGTGTGTGCATTGTGTGTGTAGCAGTTCCTCATTTTTGTCTGTTATTGAATAATTCAGTAGCAGACATTGTATTTCTAACACCAGGGATGATATATGTCTGCACTAGTGAAAGTTCTCAACTCTAAAGGTTAATAAGAATAATATTGCGGTATGTGTGCATGAGATATAATAATATATTAAGAATAAGAGAACAATGTGACATGTAAACAATTTAATGAGTCCGTTTGACTAATGATTACATTTAAATTAGTGTTAGACAAATGTATTCATATATAAATTAATATTTATTATAATACTGTTTTGCGATATTCACATTTTAATAATTAATATATTTGACACATATATACACTGTGTGTGTACATATGTGCACACACTTGTAAATAAACATTTTTCATTTATCTGCAATTTAGATTAAAACATTTTAAAATCATTACTGTTTTCAATTATATTAAAACTTGTATGTTACACAATTTAGTTTTTAATGTTAATTTTATTACAATCTATTGTTTCTTACTATTTATTATCAAATTATTTATATTAAATAATAAATGTAAATAATGTTATTAATAAAAATAGTACATTAATAAAAGTAACATAATACATTTATTGTATTTCATCACAGTTCGGAATTTAATATTAAAAATATAGTATTAAATGTGTGTATATGTAGTTACAAAAATGTAGTTAATTTGTTTTTACAGTTTTTTTCTGTTTGATATAATGCATTTTGCTGCATAATTCATTATTTGAAATTACAAGTAATATTCTTTTAATTTTATATATGTATGCATGTCTTATTTTTTTAGTAAACGTTTTTATTTTAAACATTATTTAATTTTACTGCAATTCGTAATTTAGTAATATTATTAATATTTTTATGCATATCTTACATCTCATATTTTTGTAATACACTTTATATATTTTAATACACATATATTTGAATGTACTGACATCTGTAGTATGCATTGTGATTTTCAGCTGTGCCTCTGCCGCCCCCTGCTGGTGGCGTAGTAATGATGCAGTTGAGCGTTCCTCCCAGCCAGCAGCCAAGAGCCCCGTCCCCGCCACACTGGAAACCCAACCGCTACTACAAACCCAGCGAGCTGCCGCCGCAGAACACCACACAGGTACAAGCACCTGCGTCACGTCCCATGTGACCTCATTCTCACATGACGCAACAATCATAAGCGTTCTCTCTCGCTTTCTAGAATAATCCACAGCAGCTGCTAAGCCCCTCCCCCTCTCCGGCTCAATCGCCTGCTCCTGCCCATCTGGCCAATATGAAGGGGCCTCGTCCTGGCCACGCCCCTTTTCCCATCATGCCTCAGTTTTCCCGCCCGTATGCTCCATGCCAAGGTGAGTCGATCGGAGTGCATCTAAATGTTTATTTTTTTTGGTATTTTTGGCATATTTCTGTTATAATTTTTTACATCTCGTATATTTTTGGTATTTCTGGTATATTTAAGGTACTTTTAATGTTTTGGTACAGTTTGCATATTTTTGGTATACATTTGGTATATTTCTGGTATTTTTATTATGTTTTGGTACATCATGCATTTTGTTTATTTTTCAGTATATATATGGTATAGTTTTGGTATAACTTGTAGATTTTTGGGATATATTTGGTATGTTTTTGTATATTGTAAAATTGTATATTTTGTATATTTTGGTAATTTCCAGTATATTTTTGGTATTTTGTTTAAAAAATTGTACATCCTGTATTTTTTGTTATATATTTGGTATATTTTTTTAATATATATATTTGGTATCCATTTTGGTATTTTTGTATTTTTGGTGTTGGTGTCTCCACAGGTGATGGCAGGTATCCTCCTCTGATTGGGCAGCCCCTCCAGTATAACCCCCCCATCAGACCCCCACTAATGCACGGCTCTCATGTGGTCAACCACCATCATCATCATCTTCATCACCACCAGGTTGAACACACACACACACACACTGTATTCACACTCAAGCTCAGGTGATCTAACGGCATTAATGCACATCTAGCATCATCTTCATCGCCATTGTCATGTTAAACACGGAACTTTCTCGTTCTTCATGCACATGGGCTTACGTTCAGCTCTGTTGTCGTGTCTCAGGGTCCTGTGGGTGTCCGGCACGGCATGCGCAGTCGAAGACCCGCAAAGAAATCACTGTCTACTGACATGAGTACGGGAGAAACGGGTATGAAAATCTGAATTATGACCATACAGTTAAATAAAGATTGAGTTTGATGCCTAAAAGACCACGTTTACAACTCATTTAAAATATAAATTAGTCTGTTTTTGAAGTGTTTTCACTTTGAGGACATTCCTAAAATGATTTCAACAGAAACGTAAACACATTGGGTTTTATATTGAATATTTAAAACATATCCAAAATGATGTTGTGGGGTTTTTGTTAATTAAATTTAGTTTGAGAGTGTTATGAAAGATGTTTTAAGAGCATCTTTGATTTAAGCATGTAAACATGTATGTGCTGCGTATTGTTATATTGCCTTTATAAAATTGAAATATATTTTAATATGGTGCAAATGTATGGAAAGTATTATGGGAAAAAAATCACACTTTTCTGTAAACCCATATAATAAACTAATGTTAATTTAACGCGTGTGTGTGTGTGTGTGTGTGTGTGTGTGTGTGTGTTTTATTAACTTTTTCCTAAAACTGTTTTTAAATTGAACATTTTTAAGTTTTCTGTTACTCTAATAGTATATTATGCATTATAATTAAGTGAAGTATATGCAGTTAAAATGGAATTAAACCATATTTACATTTGAATAATGGCATTAATAAAAAAGATATAAATATCAAAAATAAGATATAAATATTAAAATATATATTTTATTTATTTATTTGTTTATTTATTGGAGCTCATCCTATGTGTGTACACTAATGAATAAATACAGAAATATTGAGATAGATTAAATGTTGTCATATTATATAAGTTCTATATTTAAAATTTATATAAATATAGATAAAAACATTTGGTATTACAACACTGGTATTAAAATTGCAATGTAATGCAAATATAATGTGGGGAAATTATTTAAATTAAAACTGGTAATAAAATGTACTTGAAATAATGGCATTTATAATAATAATAATAATACTAAAAAAGTAAAAATACTGAACATTTTTATAGTTAATCGAAATAAGTGCATGTATCACTATGACTTTTGTTAAACATGATCAGTTTTTCCCTAAAGTGTTTTTGTGTGTCCAGACACCGGCCGTGTTTTGGAGGTGACGGACCTTCCGGCTGGCATCAGTCGAGTGGAAGCGGACTCTTTACTGGCAGAACTGAGCAAAGTTGGCGCGCTCATAAAATGGCTGCCTAAACCTCCGTCCCCCAGCCAATCAGAGGGAGCGGACGCTACAAACTCTGACCCTCCCAAACTGCCCCCTCATGACCTGGCGTCCACATACACCATCCTGGCCTTGTTCCCGTCGAAATACATGGCGCAGAACGCGCTTCAGAAACTCAGCTGCTTCATCACCAAATTCAAACTGAGAACTAGCAAGGAACATAACGAACAGCACACGCTCGCCAAATCCAGCTCTCAGTGAGGCCACGCCCCTTCCTCTCTCTCTCCACCAATCACCACCATTGCCTCTGGCTCACTTCCTGCCATTTCAGTCACATCTGCCTGGTTTTGTTTGTTTAGTTTGTTGGTTTTTGCACCACTATGGCTTGATCAGAACAGGTTTCTTTCGAATGGGGTTTTCACGCTAGTTTGTTTAAAAAAATTCTAATGTTGTAGTTAAATTGTTCTTTCACGGTTTCAGACACGTTATCTAGCTTTATTTACACAAAACCAAAACGAATTCAAATGAGATATGTTTGGCTTGTTTTTCTGTTCATCTTGAATAGATCAGGATCGCAAAACTGAAACCGGAGCATGTTGTTTGGGGTTTTTTACCGCAAATGTCACATCATACGAAACAAAGCGCTTTTTTTTTTCTTAAACAAATGGAAATAAACAACCAAACATGCTACAACTGACCCATAAACATGAAGACGGGACACAAGGGAACACTTTTCGACCTGTGCCTTTGAGCAGGGATGCACTGTTTACGCCGAACAACGACGAAGCCAGAAAAACAACGTCCAAAAATTTGTAATTTATACTGTAGCCGAATCCAAATAAGCAAGTCTTTTTTTTTGTTTTTTTCGTCCGAGTGTTTTGGCTCTCCAGTATGTGGACTGAGTGTTTTTGAATTTTTAACTTAATTTAAACGTTGATGAAAAACGGCACAGAACGGAAGGTTTTATCGCTTTCTTTCTCATTTCCTGTCTTTGGGACGATGGACAACAGTCCATTTATGGGTTTTTAGAATTCTTATCTCATTAAAAGTCACTGGAATAAAAGTTTGCACTCTCTCTCACGTCTTTTCCCCCTTTTTCTCTCTCTTGTGTTTTTTTCCCCTCATTTTATTTTCGTTGCGAGATGTGTGGACTATGAAAGGCTGTAAAATGTTTGCTGAAGTTGTTTTTATCTCAGTTTGAAACCAATAAATGTTTACACAACGGTTTTCCCACCTCTTTAACATTCGTATTGACTACGATCATCAAAAAAATACATATTACAAATATATATTTGATCATTTTACATTTTAC
>NW_015540857.1:1181240-1185094 GCF_001515605.1 Sinocyclocheilus anshuiensis | reverse complement strand
TATATATAAAGATTTTTCATTTTAAAATAATTTTTAATACATTTTAACTTTAATACTTTTTTTTATTCCTGCAGTCTAATTGTGTACATGAAAATGTTAAATTAGTACTGTTATTATTGTATTAAGTTTCTTTTAGCTATGCAACTATAAATCCCATGTCAAAACTGAACGTTTTTGTTCTAGTAAGTTTCCTCTTATATAGAACATCCCAATCGGAACATCAGGTGAAATATGAAAGGCGGTGTTGGCCGTGTCTCTGCCGTAATAAATGAGAATAGTTGTAGTTGTACATCTGGTGTATCTTGACGTCCAAAGGCCCACAATTAGCTGATAGTGATGCTTCCATTTTAGATCCTCACAAAATGTTTTGTTCTTTTAGAATGAATTGTTTCCTGTAGGTTTGATCAATTCCTGAAGAGCAGAAAATTATCCTGGTAAGTCTTGTAGCTTAAGTTAGTCCATAAATGTTTGTTTTCACATTTGTCAGATCATTTCTGAAGAAAATAAGAGTCGTCGACGATGACAAAATGATTTGTTGCTAGACGCCAAAGACTTGTCCAAGCTCCAGTTAACTAAGTGGGGAGAATCAATGAATGAATTTTATTAATTTATTTATTTGACTCTTTAAATTTGATAGAATGATTGCTTAAGTGAATTAAATCATTAGCTAGTTGCAGTACATTAAACTGTCTGACAAATCCCACATTTCTCTTAAATCATCCAATTATCAGGGATAGAAAAAAAAACGTAATAGAGACATTTATTCATAGGAAAAAAATTTGAAATTAAGGCAATAGCGGAAAAAGTCATATCAATAGTTCAACGTTTACGCTGACAAAAGAAAAAAAAATATAGGCTATATTATTAATTTACTTCTTTTTGGCTAAAATAGCTTTAATAGAAAACCAAGAAACACCAGGACAATAGTTTAAAATATTTACTTTTTAAAGCATAGAAAAATGTTAAAATAAATCAAAATAAAAAATAAACGTTTTACAAATGGGTGTAGGCCTATATAGATGTGTGCGTGCGCTCGCGCGTTTTAAATGCTACTTATTTGCTAAATAAAACAATAAAGCATAAACCTATAACTAAAGTAAAATCATATGAATAATAAAAAACTGAATTAATATCATCAACATAATCTTGTTCTTGTGTGGATTTTCTGAATGTTGTCATGAGGATAGCAAAATAAAGTAAACTGACATATTCTTCATACAGTGGACTACTAGTAAAATTGATTAAAAAAAATCGGGACCAAAAATTAATCAGACACTTTGACCAGACCATGTTTTGCTTAAGTGTTTTTTTTCTTTAATTGCTGATGTGACCTTTTTACGCCACAGACTGAACAAAATTAAGCATTGCTTGGTAATTGGTTGACCTAAATTGGTATTATTTAATTGTGTACTTAAATTTAACAGCTGACAGCTATTCAATCTAATACATTACATACCTTTCTATCAAAGTTATCTGACATTATCAAGATGAATTTGTTCTGACACAGTTTAACTGAGTTCTTGTTATATTTTATTACCATTTTCTAAACTACAGCGAATAAACTGTGATAATGTGAGAAGTGTTGAAGGTGTCTGAATACATTTTGGTTTGACTGTATATTTATAAAGTGTGTGTGTAATTTAATGTTATTTGATGATATTTTTCAGTTCAACCCGAGAAGACCCGATCAGTTTTTTTTTTTAATATCTGCACTCTAAAAAATGCTGGGTTAAATACAACCCAGTGCTGGGTAAAATAGGGACAAGGTTGGGTTAAACGTCCCTATTTTACCCAGCACTTGGTTTTATTTAACCCAACATTTTTTAGAGTGTGATTTTAATATTTGTGTTTTTTTTTTTTTTTTATAAAAGGAAATATAAATAGATAATTATTAATAATAATAACAATAAATGACCATACAAAACAAATTTTCTCCTTTTTGAGACTTTAATTTAATTTTGCTATCTCTCTGGACTGACAAAAATATCAGTATCAAATTTATTTTTAATTCAGAAATTCATTTTCTTCAGAAACATGCAGGCTACATCAAAGAAGGCGCGTATTTAAGTTTTAAACAATAGTTCAGAACCAAAAAAAAAAAAAAGAGTATGGTGTCATTCAACCTTAAACGAAATCGATACACCACACCTAGTGCAGAAAACAAGCAAGTTACAGTAGAGATACTGTAAATCCTCAAAGAACGACCAGAGGGCGCCCTTGTACTGAGGCGTAATGCCGTTATTTACTGCACACTGCACAATAAAGTCTGCCCAACAGTATGAGGAACTGTAGCGGTTAGAGTTTCACGCAGTTTTTACTGTCATGACCGCATGACGTTGCATGTTTAATTAAATACAGATATGTTGTGTTTTAATCTATTTTGTGTAAGTAATATTAATGTATTTTAACCTTTGACCGCACAATCGCATAACAAGTCACGAAGGAAATCGACTAGCCTACTGTTTACATTTATTCGTCGCATCAATGGATAGTAGGCTATAAGGTTTGTTTTGCTGTATACTGAGCGTTTTGACAAATGCAGTCATTTTTTAAAGCTTTATGGCCATTTTTATTATAGAAATATGCTACTGTTATCTTTCTCAAACACATTTAACCGTTGTTTAGTTTTATTGTGCTATCGTCTGTGTTTGGCTCATTTCCATGCAATTAAGACAGTTAGGTGTTGGGTACAAACGACCTCATCACTCAAAACTAATACGATTTTAATAATACCTCATTAATAAATGTCAACAGTTTTGTGATTTAAAATCATCTTGGTATAATCGAAATATGCACTTTTTAATTTACACTACATTACGCTAATTCATTAGCATCATAAATTAATAATACTAGTGTTTATATAAATGCTAAGTGTTTAAACCTCAGTTCCCTGGTTTTCTGTCATGTAACTGATGCCAGATGGAGAATTTGTCAGGACAAAATATGGGGCAGCGGCTCCCTGCCAGTGGAGAGTCAATGTGTGTCCCGCATAAATTAGCCCACAAGCATGTCTTTCCATTATAGCAGGTGTCAGGAAAGATGTTTGCATGGGACCAGATCAGAAAAGCAATGTTTAGGGCTCAGAATAATTGGTTTGGCCCAGGACGGTGTCCACAGTCTTTTATTTTTCAGGGTTGAAGTGCTGTCGGTTTGGATTTGATGGATAATTGTGTTGTGCCGGTGGCTGTGGGCCTGGAGGAAGAGGAGGGGACGAGGGTGTGATGACAGACCAGCTGTCCGTACACGCTCCTGTCGGTCAGAGAGAAAGGTTTCTACATGCCCAGACATGTTCACCGGATACTCGCTGTGGCCGGCGTAATTCACTTATCACCGTCAATGAGAATAGAGACAATTAAATAAAGAATTATAACTGAAATTACACCACATACCCTTTTAAATACAAGTATGATAGATAGATAGACAGATAGATAGATAGATAGATAGATAGATAGATAGATAGATAGATAAAAAATACAGATAGGCGGTCAGATAGATGGTCAGATAGATAGATAGATAGATAGATAGATAAAAATACAGATAGGCCGTCAGATAGATAGATAGATCAAAACACAGATAGGCCGTCAGATATATAGATAGATAGATAGATAGATAGATAGATAGATAAAAATACAGACAGGCCGTCAGATAGATAGATAGATAGAAATACAGATAGGCGGTCAGATAGATAGATAGATACCCATTCTCTCAAGAAAGAAACTCGTAATCTTGAGCGCAAATGGAGAAAAACTAACTTGGAAGTTTTTAGAATTGTTATAGAAAGGCTCTAAAAGCTGCCAGGGCCGAGCATATCCGCAAACTCATAGAAAATAACCAAAACAATCCAAGGTTTTTAT
>NW_015540857.1:1177634-1181140 GCF_001515605.1 Sinocyclocheilus anshuiensis | reverse complement strand
TATTTAGCACAGTGGCTAGATTAACAAATAACCAGACGCCACCCGATCTAAATATTCCCTCACAGTTTAATAGTAATGACTTTATTAATTTCTTCACTGATAAAATAGATAACATTAGAAATACAATAACAAATGTAGATTCCACAGCGTCTAATACTTCAGCTTCATTCATCGCACCCAAAGAAAAAATACAGTGCTTTACAACTATAGGTGTCTATAGATATCGTCATTATCTTTAGGTTACGTCCCAAAACCATTCAAGCTGGCGGTTATTAAGCCTCTTATTAAGAAACCACAACTAGATCCTAGTGAACTGGCTAATTACAGACCCATTTCAAATCTTCCGTTTATGTCTAAAATTTTAGAAAAAGTTGTGTCTGCTCAATTGTGCTCCTTCCAGCAAAAAAAATGATCTCTATGAAGAATTTCAGTCAGGTTTCCACCCACCATAGCACAGAAACTGCACTTGTTAAAATTACAAATGACTTGCTTCTTGCGTCAGACCAAGGCTGCATCTCATTGCTAGTTTTACTTGATCTTAGTGCTGCGTTCGACACCAATTATTTCCCATGCATAAGTTATTGGTGCTTGTTTTATTAATAATTCAAATGTAAATTAAAGCCATTAAAAACTAATCAATTGGGATTTTTTTTTATTCAGTAAGGATGCTGGAAAACCTCTGATCCATCTCCAAGCAAACAAAGCTTCCCAATCTTGAAAAACACACATATGCTTTGTAGTTTTGATGCAGAACCAAAATGTTGAACAGAAACCACAAAAAAACACAGCTTGAGTTTATACTGCCAAGTTTTGCACAGGTATATAATTGTGACCCATTTGTTATCATTAGGCAGAATTAATAGCCTGTGCAAACTGTTTTCCAAGGGAATCAATTTCTGACACTTGGCCTGAAAGGGTGTAAATGCAGTTTGTATTTATTACACCTGTTCCAGTGTCTTTAATATTGATGGATAATGCATAATTTATATAATTCTTATAATGACTTTAATATCAATCTTTATTCATTTTATTTGTATTGATTTTTTGCAGCCTATGTGATATGTGTCACAATCCGCTAATGTGAGGAGCACGGAGCGAGGAACGAGGAGATGTGGAGTAGACTTCAAACAAACAGACTTTAATTAACATCAATGGAACCAGGAACACACACATAGCAGGGAAAGACGAACAATACCGGACGAAGAAACTCTGAACAGGACTCACTATAAATACACTTGACGAGACACACCTGGGAGCAATAAACAATCAAACACATGGGAAAACTAGGTCAGGGCAGGCACACGGAGAGGGAAAAACACACAGATAAGAGTCCTGTGGAGGAGCCTGACAGAGCCGGAGGAGTGGAGTCCCGAGGCGCAGGATGGTCGACGACAGACCAAGGTGGAGGGACGAGGGAGCCCGGCGGAGCCAGTGGACAGATGGGCTACGGCGGAGAGGAGGGAGCTAGGAACCATGGTGGAGCCACTGGGTCAACGGGCCGAGGCGGAGTCTGGGTCTCAGAGGCTGGAGGCGGAGACCAGGGATTCTGCAGCCACTGTGACGGTGGAGGAGGCAGGAGAGGGTGGGTGGGCGGCCATTTGTGAGCCTCCGGGCTTAACTTGGGACCAGGAACTTTCTCTGGGCTAGACATGGGAACAGGAACTTTCTCTGGGCTAGACATGGGAACAGGAACTTTCTCTGGGCTAGACATGGGAACAGGAACTTTCTCTGGGCTAAACTCAGGAACGGGAGGGACAGAGTTCACCGACAGAGGAGGAAGGAAAGGGGGCAGGTCAGTAAACAAATCAATTAAGTTTTCCTCCGCTTTGCATTCTCCCAAATCCTTACTCAGCTCATCCTGAGCCACGGTGCAGGGGGCGGAGCTCCACTCCGCGCTCTCTCTGTCCGCGGCATTCTCCCTTGTGGCAGGCTCTGTTGCCGGCTCTCGCATCTTGACTGACGTCACTTGCAGCTCCGGCTCCGCGGCGATCCGTTGCTCTGTCGCTCCATGCGTCAACGGCTCATCGGCCGCGATGAGCTCGGGCTCTCCGTCAACGGTGGGCTCGGGCTGATGCTCCGCGCAGCGGGGAGATGGTGGGCTGGGCTCTGTGTCAGGAGTGGATCCGGCGAGATCCTTCACGGGGCAGATGGTGAATGGCAATCCATTTCTCACCAGAATCCACTCCACGAAGGCGGCAAAATCCGCTCAAGGACCATTTTCGTACGACGGTGCTCTGCACGCGATGTTCAGGCTGGTGTCATAGAACGTGCAGAGCGCGTCGTCCAGATAGCTGGTGAGTTCGGCGAGGGCCAGAAACAGTCTGGTATGGTCCTTGAGCAAACGCTCCCCCTGCTCCAGCAGGAGGAGGAGGCATTCAGGGCGGGTGAGGGGAGCCATAAGGGAACACTACGGAAACAAAACATTGAACAAAAACGGAGGGAACACACAGAGGTAACGGTTTAGGTCCGGTATTCTGTCACGATTCGCTACTGTGAGGAGCATGGAGCGAGAAACGAGGAGATGTGCTCGGGCTGATGCTCCGCGCAGCGGGGAGATGGTGGGCTGGGCTCTGTGTCAGGAGTGGATCCGGCGAGATCCTTCACGGGGCAGATGGTGAATGGCAATCCATTTCTCACCAGAATCCACTCCACGAAGGCGGCAAAATCCGCTCAAGGACCATTTTCGTACGACGGTGCTCTGCACGCGATGTTCAGGCTGGTGTCATAGAACGTGCAGAGCGCGTCGTCCAGATAGCTGGTGAGTTCGGCGAGGGCCAGAAACAGTCTGGTATGGTCCTTGAGCGAACGCTCCCCCTGCTCCAGCAGGAGGAGGAGGTATTCAGGGCGGGCGAGGGGAGCCATAAGGGAACACTACGGAAACAAAACATTGAACAAAAACAGAGGGAACACACAGAGGTAACGGTTTAGGTCCGGTATTCTGTCACGATTCGCTACTGTGAGGAGCATGGAGCGAGGAACGAGGAGATGTGGAGTAGACTTCAAACAAACAGACTTTAATTAACATCAATGGAACCAGGAATACACACGTACAGGGGAAAGACGAACATTACTGGACGAAGAAACTCTGAACAGGACTCACTATAAATACACTTGACTTGACGAGACACACTTGGGAGCAATGAACAATCAAACACATGGGAAAACTATGTCAGGGCAGGCACATGGAGAGGGAAAAACACACAGATAGAGTCCAGGGGCCTAACAATAATCTTGTACTGCAGTTATATCTGATCAAATGCACATTATTATTCTTTAGCTTGGGTTAAACAAATCAATTTTGCTTGGTTGGAACAGCAGCTAAGCTAATTATGTCTCTATTTGTTTCTCTGCTTTTGCCACAGGATTTACATAAGGATTTACACAAGCTTCAGTCTGGATCGAGAACACCTGAGAAGAGATGATGCCAACCCCTCAGAGGACCTCAGATGATGCCAACCCTGAAACAACATACAGAACTACCAAATTTTGCTATAAGTTTAATTGCA
>NW_015540857.1:1168026-1177461 GCF_001515605.1 Sinocyclocheilus anshuiensis | reverse complement strand
GTAATTTTCTGTAAAGTTGCTTTGCAACGATTTGTATCGTGAAAAGCGCAATACAAATAAACTTGAATTGAATAGATAGATAGATAGATAGATCGATAGTACTAAGTCATGTTTTGCTTGGGGATCAAATACTTATTTCACTCACTGAAATGCAAATCAATTTCTAACTTTTATATATTGTGTTTTTTTTCTGGATTTTTTGGTTGGTATTCTGTCTGTTAAAATAAACCTACCATAAAAATACAGACCCTTCATTTCTTTGTAAGTGGGCAAACTTACAAAATCAACAGGGGATCAAATAAATATTTTCCCAACGATAGATAGATAGATAGATAGATAGTAAATCTGTCATTGTAATCAGTGTAGTGCTTTAGCTTGGTCAGATAATTACTTGTAGCTTGACCCTCTGTGAACCTGTTGACCTTTGACCCTGCTCCCACAGGGGTCACATGTCAACTGTCCACCTTACTGTGGGACACCAGAGGCATCTCGCTCACAGCTGTCCGCTAACGTGCATTTCAGCACACAGATCATATACACATTCAGTTCAGAAATAAACCATTATGAATGAATGAATTCAATAAAAAATGAACCACATAAAACAAAGCTAGGAAACTGACTCTTAGTAGAGTCTTCTAGTCATGTTTATTTGTGAAAATCAAAAAAATAAGATATCTGCCTGTCTGTCTGTCTGTCTCAGATCTGTCGGTCTGCTCTGTGACTCAAATGCTGTTTCAATCCCCTCATCGGGCCACTCTATGTTGCCATAGCGACGTGATGGAAGCCATCCCAGCTATACAATTTTGGGGGGAGGGGGGTAATCATAAGAGGTTTACAGCCAATATGGGATACAGAAACACCCCCCGCGCACACACTTCAGTCCTGTTGTTCGGGGGCCTCTCCTTCACTCTGGGGTTCTTTCATCGCACTCAAGGCCTCCAGCCCATTGATATGTTTCTCCATCTCTCAATGTTGAACCACTACGGCTGCCCCCACCATCATCCTAATTGCTTTTGTCCGTCCAAGGCTCTCATCATTTCTCCATTTCTTTGACTTCCTCTCCAACATTTTTGTCCCTTTTCAAAACCTGCCGATTCTTTGTGCTGTAGTTCCTCTTTTCTCCTTCTAAAGAGAGAGTGGGATGTGTGCATGTGGCCTCACGGATGCTTCTGTAGGTCAGAGGTCTTAATTCAGGGTCCTGAAGGCGACCAGCAGGAAAACACATTGTTAATTTATTATTTATTTACTCATATTGATTGTTTTAGGGGGTCAGGGAGGTCGCAAAAAGGACATTAAAGGTTTTACAGATCAATATTTATGTTAGGTTGTGGAAAACGCCTGCATAGTATTATGTCAGCCAATTTTATTTTATTTCTTTAAATATGTATGTGTGTGTGTGTATGTGTGTGCGTGTATAAAATTTACTATATATTATTTCATATGTATCATACAATGTACTGTGTGTATAGAATTTTTATTCCTCTGTTATTTAAAATTTTTAATGCACTAAATACAGACATTAATGTAAATTTAAAATGTTTCATACAATTTTTGTTTAAATTGCTATATGTTATATAAAATGTAAAAAAATGTAAGTCACTGCATGTTATTTAAAATGTATAATACACTGTATATACATACTTATGCATTTTATGTTTATCAATTAATTAATTTATTTTTTCTATTATTTTTATTACAGTTTCTTTATTTTTATTTTTGCTGCTTAATTAAACGGTAAAATGTAACTACATTTTACTGTTTAAATACAGACAGATAGATAGATGACAGAAAGATAGATATAAGTACAAAGATAGGATAGATATATAGACAAATATTATATATAAACTATATTTATATAATGTAGAATTTTTCAAATCACTGTATATTATTTCAAATCTATAATTCACTATATACATTATTATGCATTTTAGTTTTATTTATTTTTCTATTTTTACTATTTCTTTATTTGTATGTATTTATTTGTTTTTGCTGCTTAATTAAACAGTAAAATGTAATTACATTTGAATATGCAAAATTAACAATCAGAATTACGGGGTTGCAGTGTATAGCATTACAGTATCTTGACTTTTTTCAGTGCTGCCTTAAAATTTGGCCAAAACTAGGTGTACCTGCTGTTTTGAAATGCCTTCATGCTAGCCCAGTTTGCTTCCCTGCTATGAATTATTGGTAAAGTTATTGGCCAGGTCCTGCTCTCACTCAGGTCCTCTATTGGGGTTAAACGCACTAGCTCCAGACATTTTAAACGCTTTCTCAATGTGCAACAGCAGGTCACAGATCAGCTGCAGGAGTTGCAATTTATCTGCTGTGGTTACTCTACCTCCCATATCTCTCTATCTTTTTCTCACGAGTCATGACGGTTTTTCAATAGCTTTTATAAATTAAATGATAGATAGATTGGAGGTAGTTGCAACATCTTCTCCTCTCAGGTTTTGATAGGTGCAATCCCCCAGGTGCTGGTGTTTATTGGTCTGAGTGATGGCGCGCCCTGCTGAAAACGCACTTCATCAGTATTTTCCCGTCGTGTCTGCACAGAAATCCGGCTGAGGAAAAAAAGAGAAATGAAACTGTTTCCTGAGGCAACAGATGGGTAAGGATGATAGGAACCTTTTCTTTCCCAGTCACGATGCATCTAAAAGTCCATATGTCAAAAGCACATACTGTACAAATGTCCTGAAGCACTTCACAACAATACATTTCCTAAAGTTTATACTACTTTCCTAACAGCTTTTGGCTCAATCAACCACCTATCTGAGATGATTCATCTCCAGAAGAGATTTCATCAGAGACATCGCTAGTTGCCTGGAAAACAGCTCGCACAGATGCGTCTGCGGGCGACTGGCAGCCGGCCTGTGGACAGGATTTTCCTGCTATGCTAATGCCCATTGCTGCAGGCTAACAGTTCTAGTGTAATGATGTTAACACGCCAAAGCCATATGGAAAAACAAAGGCAGGATTTTTACAGGGAATACCAAGCACAGTATGCATCAGTACGGAGGGTGCGATTCAGATGACAGATTTTAATGAGAATTCCTGATAGAGCACAAACACATTTTGGCATGTTTTTTTCATACAGTGTATGACAAGAGCATGTTCAAAAAGGATTGCTATCTTAATACGAACCAAATGTGTTTCAGTACACTATATACTCTTTTTTTTTAAATAGTATGTGAAAAAGTATGCATATGCACAGATAACTATTTTAAATATTTAGTTATTTAGTATATTCAATTTTGTGTAAAAATGTCTACTTTTGGAAGTGTGATCAAATAGAAATCATACATTGCGGCTGTAATTTCTTCTGAAATATAAGGTCGAGTTGAACACATTGCATTATGGGATAAAGTTGGAAATCTGGGTATTTCATGCTTACAAAAATAGCATACTGTGCAGTGTGCAGAGAATTACTACCGCAGAAATGTCATGCTAGTACACTATTCCGAACATTAAGTGCATCTGAAACTTCGTAACCGTTAAAAAAAGTATGTTCTTTACAGTTTGAATGTGTGTAGTAAGAATGAAATCCAGACGTACTACATCTACCATGTTTTCGATATAATGTGACTTGGCATCATTTGCGCAGATGCGCATTTTGGAATCTTGTAAGCCACATAGTAAGTCATCAAGGTACTTTTCGTCTATTTTATTAATACTATGTGTTCGGACATGCTACTCATTTCACATATTGTTTTTCACCTTTTTCAGTAAGGAAGTAGGCATATTCGGACGCAGCAGTGAGTTTGTTTCTTCATGGGAACATATTTGGAGAAATATAGCATTGCATCACTTTCTCACCAATGGATCCTCTGCAGTGAATGGGTGCAGTCAGAATGAGAGTCCAAACAGCTGATAAAAACACCACAATAATTTTATTGTCTTCTGAAGTGGAAAACTGCATGTCTGTAAGAAACAAATTCATTATTAAGACATTTTTAACTTGACATTTTACTGAGAGCACCCAATCACTGCAGAGGATCCATTGGTGAGCGAGTAATGTAACGCAAAGTTTATCCAAATCTGTTCACATGAAGAAACAAATTCATTTACATGTTGGATGGCCTGAGGGTGAGTACATTTTCAGCAATTTTTCGTTTTTGAGTTAACTTTTCCTTTAAGGTCAAGTTGATGCAAGTTCTTTAAAGTACTTTTCTGAATAAAAAGTTTCAGCGTATGATTAAAACAGCTGTTTTTGCGTCTCACAGTTTGCCTATATTTTCTATTTTCTCTCAAATGGTCTGTAAATGGGACAGAGTTATTAAAAGTACTTCTTATACGAGTTTAAAAGCGCCGAGCAACAGCGCGTATTTGCATAAAAGCATCGTTTTTGTGTGGTTCATCTCTCTTGAGGCTGGTTTGGTGTGCGTGCTGTTCATAAGGTGTCTCTCAGAACTATTAACCATGAAAAAAAACATTAAGAGTTCTGTTATTTATCACGAGTGACACTCGCCCATGCAGCAGCTCCCTCGCATATACACAGAATTCATAACAGCTAATTCAATAAATGATTATACGCTTGCTAATTGGCTTATAATGAAATATTCAGTGTGAGAGTGCTACTTAGGGAGAAATTAATGGCTGACATGTTGTCTATATCTATTTTTGCTAAAAAGTAACTTAAGACTAGGTCCTTAAACTTTATTAATTTGGCAGAAGATTTTATCATTCAAGCCATTCTGTTGCTTAAGGTTTGTACTAACAGTTTTTGGCTCCCAACAACGTTTTTAGGTGGGTGGGTCCCACATTGGAGGCCCTCAGGGGGTCCCAGCCCCAGCAATTGGCCCCGGACCAGGCCCCGGGACAGCTTTCCCGGTTGTGCCCCGCTGTTGACGGCCCAGATTGGGTGTTGCAAGAGCCAACTGACCAAATGTTTGGAGATAATCCAAGAATTGTAGTATTGGCTTATACAGTATATTTGCATTGAAACGTGGATTGTTCGGCCTTAACTTTGGAACAAACACTCAAATGTAGAAATTATTAGTGAATTGTTATGGAAACTGTGCTACTATTTATGATATTTCATTTGGTTTAGGAACAATATGTGGCACAGACCAAAATAAAGCATCCATTAAGCCTGGCGATCGTCTGAATTGGGTCAGAACCCAGCGTGAATGGCTAAAGTCCCTGTTTGAGTCCAGCTCAGACGTTTTAACTCATAATCACGTTCGTTTGGCCACTGGACCTGCGGAAGGGACCTCCGTTAAGACCCTGTGAGGTGAAATACTGAGGAGCGGCATGCGGAAGTGCTAATCGGATGAACGGATTGGTGCTTGTTGGATTTCTGGCTTTGTGGAGTTAGCTGCTGAGCTAACAGGCAAAAGGTACGTGCTAACGCTAGTCTTGTAGCATTATGTAGAATTTTTTTACAGTTTTTAGCATTTCTTTTTAATCTATAGGAAAATAGATAGAGGAAAAGAATGTTTGGGAAAAGAAAAGAGGATGGTTTAGACTAGACTAGATTGTTAGCATGATTTGAGCTAAACGAGCTATTGATGGTTGTATTGCTGATTTTAAATGTGAGTGAAATACAATCTTGACAAACATTTTTGAAGAACTCTTTCAAGTAGATTTGAGCTGTACTTGTTTTGACTAGAAAATAACTGCCCAGGGCTGCGTTTCCCAAAAGCATTGTAAGCTTAAGTACATCGTAGACCCATTGAAACCAATGGAGCTACGATCAACTTAGGCTTATGTTATGATGCTTTTGGGAAATACAGTCCAGGAGCATTAACAAGATGGCCGCCAAGTAACTGAATGGATTGTTTGCTGCCTTTAAGTCCCCCTAAATTGAGAAGTCGTAGTTACAATGTCAGGCGTGTTCAAATCACTTTGATTGAATCAAGATGCTGATATACAATTTCTGCAAAAAATGCAGCCCAATTTTTTTACTCCTTTTACAACATGAATAAATAATGCGGACAAATCTATTTGCTTTGTTTTTATACAATTTACGAAGGTTCTGTACACTGAATCGTTATATATTCTACCGTACTTGTACAATATATATTGTACATGCAGCTTGGCTAGTTTTATAATAAATAAAAAATTTACCATCAACTTCATGTGTGGCATTCATTGCATCCACCATGTTTTTTCACTAACACGCGCAAATTTGGAAACTAAGGGTTCAAATAAAATCCTGAGATTCCCACTCATAATTATCAACTTTTGGTAGTGTTCATGTGCAATTTACTTGTAAATACAGTCTTTTTGAATGCACCATTGTACTTTGTTCAGCATGAATGTTTGAAGGTGCAGTCACATTTACTGTTGTTTGGCGAATTTTGGTGGGCAAAATCCAGTTATTTCAATAGGCGAAAGATTTCCCTGAATAGATTTCAGTTGATCATGCGAATTTGCCATGTTGACCAACAGAAAGCTGTTGGTTTGACTGCTTCATCCATCACTACACTTTGACAATACTTTTTTTTTTTGACAAAAACCTTTTTTGCTAAATTTCGCCAATGTGACTGCACCTTTAATCAAAATATAAACCCTTAACTTTTTCTAAGACATTCTTAAACACCTCTCTGAAGAATAAAAATATTTTTTTGTAATAAATAATATAAATATTGTAAATTATTTTAGTCAAATTCTTGTCTTTTTCTTTTCCAGAAATGCGGCCACACCTTTCGTACAGGGCCAGCGAATAAACACAAGCTGTTTGAGTAAACTGTTTGGCCTGTGAAGGCGGCTACAGGAAATGTCAGTGAAATCATTAAATCGCAGCATGGAGTTTATGGAGAGAATTACAGAGAGTGTGACGCCGTTCCAAAACCTAGCGAGCTGCGGAGCTTTCTGCAGCCGGCCAAGACAGAAACTTAACTAGTAGAAACGTAGGTTACAGTTAGGATTCATCACAGTAGGCTTGACTTACAATTGATTTCAACAGAGTATAGTGTTAGCATGTTGCTAAGCTAACCATGTGGTACTCTAATCAGCATAAAAACACACAAAGATTGGGTAAAATAGTTATATTATTACATTTTATTTGGAGTGAACTATGGTTATATCTCTAATTTTGGTTTTCAGTGAATTATATTTCTCTCAAGTTCGCCATCTTAATATGCTGCCTACTTAGTGAGCTCTCTAGGGTTTGGAACATAGTTCCTCAACTTTCTTGTCTCATTGGGGTTTATCTGTTGGCAGAATTGTGTGTGAGAAACGTAAAAGAACCCAAAACCGTGACCCCATTGACCCTTTCCAATTGTGAGCCATAACTTAATTATACTAACGCACACACACACTTACACGCTTGCCTAAAACCAGAAGACGCTCTAAAAATCCTCAAAGGATCAAAGGCTGCATGCCAATGCGATCTCCCTGCGCGTGAACTGCAACTGAGCCCCTTAAACACACGCAGACCGCCACCGTCGTCGACGGGGACTGGCACGCTGTTGCTCCGGAGGGAACAGCCCCCCTCTGCAGCTCACAGAAAGAGGGCGAAACAAAAGACTGGTACAAACAAAGGCTGATGGATGGAAAGAAAAGTAGTGAACAAGAATAGAGAATTAAGAAGAATTGTGAAACCCCCTATCAGAATGCATGAAGGATAGATGGAGAAATGTTCAAGTACTACAGATATCACAGAATTAACTCTATTAATTATTCACACCACAGTACAAAACTGGTTCCCAGTGCAACTAGCATCACGTTTATGCTTCAAAAAAATTGTTAAAAAGGTTTTAATTAGGAGATGAATATGTTTTATTGGAAAGCAATTGAATCAACGTTTTATAGTTATATAAGTATTATTATTTATATAATTTATTATAGGTTTAAAGTAATACATTATAGGTTTGAATTAGTTTCAGTAGAAGTACCAAAATATAATTTACAATATTATTTATTGATATTTAAATATTTGTATTGTAAAATTAGTAAATAAAACCATTTTATATATACAAATACATTTTTGCTTAATACGTCACTGTTAAAAATCCTATTTTCAAATTTTTTTTTTTTAATTAAATCTTATAATTTAAATGGAATATAATGCAATGTATAGACTACATTTCTCATGCTTTTATGATACTTTTTTAACCTTTTTAGAGCCTGACAGCTCCATTCTGTATCCACTTACATTATATGGAAGAGAGCAGCCTGGACGTTCTACTGATTGTCTTCTTTATGTTAAACAGACAAAAGGAAATCATGCAGGTTTGCAGTTTCAGAACTACTTATTTGACTTGTTCAGTGTAGAAAGCAGTAAATTTTTTGCTGCATTTACTGAATCACGTTTCTTGTGTGCCATGGTGGAAGTGGGTCGAGTTCCTTTCCGTCTCTGTTATCTGGGTGTGTGGTATCGCAAATCTGCATTGCAGCTGTCGACTTGCTCTCTCACGGTCTGCCGTTTTATGGCATTTACCACAGACATTTCCCCCCACATCGTTTACGTCCTCATTCTGGAGTACCGCAAGGTTCGATCCTGGGCTCCCAGATTTGCGGGCTAACAATCATCTTTGCAACGCCATTTTGATGCTGAGATTTTTATAGTGAGATCTGAATGGACCGGTAATGAGATTTGGCTCTTATTGTTGCGACACTGACAAACGACACATCCTCGACTCTACATCAAAGACCTCAGGGAAAGATTTACCACAAAAGACTTTCCCCTCTGTCACTACTGTCCACACCCAGGGAATTATAGGACTCCTGTCACACAAGCATAACTCACAAGCACTATATGAAGTCTCCAGTCAGTTTGTCACACGTTTTGTGGATCAAAAGCGTAAAATGCCACATATGTAGATGATTACAGGGAACTTGCACGAATCAGCCGCAAACAGAGACACAGATTGAGCACTGCAGTGACAAATCATGATGATTTGATTTAGCTTTTTCTTCCCTGTATATTTATTAAAATTACAGATGAAGTATATAATTTTGTCATGTTAAAATACTTTGCTATTATCCTAGTTACCATTCAGCTAGTTGAGCGAGTCATTTAAGAATGATTTGTTCAGTCTGATGTGCGAATGAATAGTTTAGTCTGATTAGTGAACGATTTCAGTCCGGTTTGTGACAAAATTGTTCAGTCTGATTTGTGAATGACTCACTCATTTTGATTTGTTGAACAAATTGGTCAGTCCATCTTGAAAATGAAATGTAAACAAATGCTTTTTCCAAATTTCTGAACAAATTTCTATCCAGTTTGTAAATGAATCATTGTGTCCACTTTTTGAAAACAAATCATTCTGTTCTGTTTGTGAATGAATAGTTCAGTCCAGTTTGCAGGGGTGTGAAGTAACGAATACTCACGTTACAGTAATTAAGTAGTTTTTATCAGTAATTGTACTTTTTTGAGTAGTTTAAAAATTGTGTACTTTTACTTTTACTTGAGTACATTTTAAGTGATGTATCGGTACTTTTACTCTGCTATTTTCCTCCGTTTGTGGTCGTTACATGCTTATTTTAATT
>NW_015540857.1:1153638-1167545 GCF_001515605.1 Sinocyclocheilus anshuiensis | reverse complement strand
TTTGTATATATGCTTGCCTATCTACACGGCCTGAAATTTGGTGTGAGGTTGCGGGTATTGCATACAGTGTTAATTCCCGCAAGTGCCACGTTCTGTAAATTCCCACTCACTTATGAGACTTAACAGAATGTACAACGTTTTTAAAATGTATAAATTGTGGTGTACAGCTTTTATTATGAGGGGGTAGAATCCACAGCTCAGTACTCACCACTCAATACTCATGAGTACTTTCTTACTCAAGTAGTTTTTTGGACAAGTACTTTTACTCTACTCACACTACATTTTTTGGAAGGTAATGGTACTTTTACTTGAGTATATTTTTTCAGTACTCTTTCCACCACTGCCAGTTTGTGAACCTTTTGTGAATGCAAATAATTTTTTTATATACTGCACCTAAATGCATTCTTTACAGGGCTAAAGTGTAGTTATTGTAAACACCTGGTGATTTGCTCATGTCAATCTGACACATTGTATTTAATTTCATTAGACAGGTTTTTACAGCAGCGTCCACTTATTTACATTGTGTTTCGTGTCTTGACGAAACTTGGCTTCTTGTTAATGACATTTAAATGAACAGTTCATCCTCTGAGAACAGATTTTAAAGCCAGCACAGACGGGTTTTGGTCTTTTCTTCTTACTCTGTGATTGACAGGTGGAATAATTAGCCAGTGAAATGCCTCCGGGTTCATTCCACAGTCACAGGAGTATTCTGTACCTCACACTCCCTAAAAACACAAACACATGAAAAAACATACTGTAAGATCACATTATAGTAATAAATGATCATGTAAAGTGTGAGTAAACTGTATGGTTGTTGAAATCTTTCTTCATTATATATTATGTAGGATTCTTCATCCTTGACAACAGGGAGCTGAACAGCATTAACTTCTATATAGAACAGAAATAAAATCCATAATGTAACATTTTCCTTAAGTAAAATTCAATGGGAAATATAGCAGATGTCTACACTTGTGGGTTTAATGGTAATTTAAATTAATTAATAATTATGATTTATTTATTGTTTAAAAATAAGCTTATAGTGTATTATTTAATGTTACAATTTTTTTATTATTATAAATAATATTTTAGAAATTTTCACTAAAAATGTATTTATTAGCTCAAAGTAATACATTTCCTATAGATAGATAAAATATGATATTCTATAATAAAATGTAAATACCTAGTATGTTTTAATTCATTTCATTTATTCATAATAAAGGGGTTATTATTCATATATAAAGCATTAATATTAAGTTTATAATATTATTTAATGCCATGTATTATTAATATTATTACTCTCACACTATCGCATTTTACATATATATTTTTTTAATTAAGTAATTTTAGTTATGATTTAAAAGGATTTGTTTACAGATAGATAGATATATTTTTTATTTTATTAATTGGATTTCCTCTTTTATTATATTTATAATTTATTTTTGTTATTATAGTAATAATTTTATAGTTTTATAAAAGTAGTCTTATAAAAGTAGTTTATAAAATTATAGTAATAATTTTATTACTCACACTAAAAATTCTTTAGATTAAAAAAACATTATATATATATATATATATATATATATATATATTGGCAGAGAGAGTCCAGAGAAGTTCGTAGGAGTGAACGGTAGACCGGACAGTGAGTGACTGTGCTGTGTGTGTATATGTAGTGTGGCTTGATTGGTGACAGCAGGTGCGGGTGATCAGAACTCAGGTGACTGTGATCGGGTAATTATCCTGGATGGTGACTGAAGTGACTGTGATGAATCCCTGACAATTACACACTAAAGATTATTTAGAAAAACAAATCTTAAGAACAGATTAATCCAAAGACAGCAGCATTTATTTAGAACATAAATGGTGTCAATTTTAATTTCATGTTTCACTAATTCTGTACGTTTCAGACTGTATTAAGAATTAATTTTACATCTCACACACTAAAAATGATATTTAAGAATTATATTTTAATTATATTTAATTATATATAAGCATTTATTTACGTTTTCATTTATTTATAGATAGCAGCCTTTATTTACAACGTAAATGGTGTCAGCTTTCATTTCATATTTCACTACTAGTTCTGTCCGTTTGGACGACTGGACGGCCCACTACAACCCTCTGAAGTGATACATAAGATGTGTTTCCCATTCCCAGTGCAAGCCGACACCTTTTAAAGTTGACCGGCCCCAACAAGTGTGTGTGTGTGAAAGACAGTTTTGGAGGTCTTGCTCAGGGGAAATGTCAAATGGCAACATGTTTCCCACAATTCTCCATTTCATTCTCCAGTTGTATGTCAACTTGTTGCTTGCTGATTTATGTTTGAAATGTACTACCTCATCTCAGTTCCTGATCTCATTTGCGCTCTCTCTCGCAGTCACCTCCACTCAAGGAAAATTAATCTTGGGTTTAAAGCGAGTAGGATTCGAGCAGCGCTAGCCGGAGGAAAATGTCAGGGTGCTTTCTGCCTTAACGACTATTGACAGAAAGATCTGTGAAGCAGAAAGCAATTTAAGAAGAAAAGGGCCATTTTACAGTCAGTCTGTGTCACCGCTTCACCACGATAATCAACCATTATCACTAAACACGAGTCAATGAAAATGCTGCGTAAACAAACAAATAACAGTATGAGACGGGTTTGTTAAGTCGCTTACTGTGATAAAACCATCAGAAGGGTGTTTAAATTGGGCAGTCTGTCACAACGAAATCATTCAAGCTTATCGCTATCGCTAATACTTAGCATTAGCAGACTCTTGTTAGTTTACCTAGTTATCAGCCAATTAGCAACACCCTAGCAACCCCTCTGAACATGTTAGCACTTAGTGTCGCTAACATTTCCTTAAGAAAAGATTTGAAAATTTTCTGTACACATTTAAAAAAAAAAATGCACTGATATCTTATTTAATACTAATACAAATATAATTAAGATGTCAACCACACAGCAGTCGTGTTTAATCATTAACTGCTATTTGCGCTAATTGTTCAGTATTATAGTGTTATTTGTGTTTTGCTAAGCTTTATTATTATTATTACTAATATTTAGCGTTAACAGTCCCACATTAGTTTTGTTTGTAAACAACCATCTATAATACCCAGAGCACCTCAATCACTCAGAACATGTTAGCATTGTGGCGTTTTGCAGAGGTTAGCATTGCTAGCATTTTGTTAAGAAAAGATTTGAATGTTTTCTGTACACAAAAATATTAAAATGCACTGACATCTTAATATTTTGATACTAATACAAATACGTTAAAGGGGAGTTGTGTTTAATCAACTGCTAATTGCACTAATTGGTCAGTATTATGTTGTTTGAATAATCAGGCTTTTTTTTTTTTTTTTTATTAATGCAAGCTTCTGTGTTTAATCAACTGCTAATTGCACTAATTGGTCAGTATTATGTTTTTGAATAATCAGGCTTTTTTTTTTTTTTTTTTATTAATGCAAGCTTCACTATTATTGCTAATACTTAGCAGTCTCTTATTAGTTTGGCTATTAAACAACCACCTATAAAATACCCAGAATGCCCAGGCAACCATCCAGGCCTTCAACCACTCAGAACATGTTAGCATTGAGGTGGATAGTTTTTGAAGAGGTTAGCATCGTTAGCATTTCCTTAACGGTACATTCACACGGGCGTCGGCATCAACGCTTGATGGAGGGCGTGTCTGAAACTTGGTGCTGACGTGACCATAGTGACAACAGCCAATCATATTAGTTTTCTGGTGTTGCATGAACGCGATTGGCTAGCGTCTGCACCAGGGTATTTGCATAAGGCGATCTGATTGGCTGACGCCTGCATTGGCTCTTGAAAAGTTGAAAGTTTTCGGTACATTCACACAAGGTGTCGGCGTCAAAGCCTCTCGTTTACTTTGAATGGAGTGACGTCAAGCATTGCCGAACTGAATTGTGGGTCTGTTGCGTCGCGTCACTGGCGTTGCTTACGGCCAGTTGAAGTTGAACATTTTTCAAGCGCCAACGCAGGCGTCAGCCAATCAAATAGCCTTATGCAAATACCCTGGTGCAGACACTAGCCAATCGTGTTCATGCAACACCAGAAAATGAATGTGATTGGCTGTTGTCACTACGGTCGCATCAGCACCAAGTTTCAGACAAGCCCTCCATCAAGCGTCGATGCCGACACCCCGTGTGAATGTACCGTTTCAACTTCTGATGTGAGCAACGCCAGCGGCGCAACACAACGGATCCACAATTCAGTTCGGCAATGCATGACATCACCCATTCCAAGTAAATGAGAAGCGTCACCGTATGCACCGTAAGAGAAGATTTAAAGGCACAATATGTAATTTTTCGCCGCTAGAGGGCGCGTATTCAAAACAAACAAAGAAACAAAGGCGTAGTTTGATGACGCCGTGACTGAGTGTGGAATCATGGGAGTTGTCGTCTTCATCCCCACAGCCGATGCAATCCGACGGGACTCAGGCAGAAATCATGTTCATGGATGAGCTAATGATTTATTAACGTAGTAGAATGAAGCAGGGTGAGGCTGAAAGCCGTCGAAGCGAAACGAGGCCGCTGAACGAGTGTGATACACGACTCGAAAGCAGCGGAGCTTTTATTATGCCACAGTCGACCGCTTCCGCTCCTTCCGGTCGTGCGTATGTGGGGAAAAAAAGCAGCGCTGTTTTATCATACTAGATACATTTGAAAGTTCTGTTATAATGCTACTCTGTGCGGTCGTCACCGGTCTAATAAAACGCACAACATATTAAAGCATCTTTGGTGTTTCCATGTTTTCTACAAAACAAAACCGGAAATCGAGGGGTTATGACATCATTGGCGGGCGACGCTATGGATGTCACTAGTTAAAATGGCTTATTTCTCTGGATTTAAACATTCTTCAAACATTTGGGATAATGTAAGTGCACAAGTCAGCAAAATATATAACTGCTCTAGTAGTTTTTGGATATTTTAATTAAAAAATCTTACATATTGTGCCTTTAAAAGTTTTCAGTACACAAAGATATTAAAATATACTGATATTTAAACAATCTTTTTGATACTAATACAAATATAAATGTTATAATACTTAGCATTAGCAATCTTGCATTAGTTTGGCTAGTAAACAACCACCTAAAAACACCTAGGGCCTCATTTATAAAATGTTGCGCAGAAACCATCCTAAATTTGATTTTACGATCATCTCTCAAATATGCGTACGTGTGATTCATAGAATGAACGTACGTACAGAACATGCACATATGCGTCTCTTTCAGATGTGAAATCTATGAATCGCAAATGATCTTGAACTTGCGCGCAAACTTGCTCAAAACATGTTAACATTGTGGCGACAAGTTTTGGAGAGGTTAGCATCGCTAACATTTCAGATTTTAAAGTTTTCTGTACACAAAAATATTAAAATGCACTGATATCATAATCAACCTTTTACTAATACAAATATTAATTTGAAATTAAATTGATTAGAATAAAGATGTCAACACACAGGAATTGTTTAACCATTAAATTTAAATTGCGCTAATTGTTCAGTATTATAGCATTGATTGAATATTCTATTTGTGTTTTGCTAAGGCAAGCTTCACTATTACTATTGCTAATACTTAGCGTTAGCAGTCTCTTCTGAGTTTGGTTAGTATAGTCACCTAGCAAACACCCAGAATGAGTTGACAACGCCCTGGCAATCACATAGCCACACCCTAGAAAGAACTCATAACACATTAGCATTGTGGCGGTAAGTTTTGCGTTGGGTTAGCATCACTCATATTTCCTAAAGAAAAGAGATTCATTCTATACTAAAAAAATATTAAAATACACTATTATCTTCATCTAATCAACCTTATTTGATAATAATAACGACACAGGATTATAATGTGGTTAGAATAGTCTGTGTTTTGTTCAAATGTACATTGTTTTATGTGTGTTTCAGCTAGGATGGCTAAGTGGATTTATTTCAGCTCTCTCAGACTTTGACCTTTGACCTGCAGGAAGAACATGTGGCCATGGCATTACCGAGTGCGTAAGTGCATTCGTTAGACTCCCAAATCCATGATTTTAATTAGCGTCATTGCTGACGCATATAATAATCTTTTAGCTCTGATATGTTGAGACAGGTCAGATCACGCTGCTTCATCTCACAGAGTGACGCGAGATGTTACAGCTGTGTGACGAGGGGTTTCATACGGTAACCATTGGATACAGGAGCAAGGTAGATTTCAAATTATTAGCAATACACTGGGTCAATATTTGTTCTCATTTCACAGAACAAAATTGAAAGAATGTGTGTGTCAATATACAATGACCTTCCCTCGACACACACACAGAGGAATCAGAAGCTACATCATCAGGCCTCGGGGGTTTGTGTGGGGCTGTGGTTGAGCAGATTCTCAGAGCTGATCTTGTTATACTGGCTGTGTATCTGCACAGAGAATAAATTATATCTATAAACTGAAGACAACAGAAAAACAGTTATCTGTCTGTCATACCATCTATCTATATTTCTGTCTGGTTGTCTTTCATTCTATCAATTCATCTGCTGTTATATTAGTTGTTCTTAAGTCTATCTATCATACTATTGATCATTCTATCTATCTATCTATCTATCTATCTATCTATCTTTCTATTGTTCTATCGTTCTATAGTTCTATCTATCATTCTATCAATCTAACGTTCTATCCTTCGGTCTGTCTATCTATTTATCGTGGTATCGTTCTATCTTTACCTGTGTCTATCTATTTATCTATCTATCTATCTATCTATCTATTGTTCTGTCATTCTATCATTCTATCTATCATTCTATCGTTCTATCTATTGTTCTGTCATTCTATCATTGTCTATCTATTTATCATGCTATTGTTCTATCTTTACCTGTCTTATCTATCTATCTATCTATCTATCTATCTATCTATCTATCTATCTATCTATCTATCTAACATTCTATCATTCTGGCTGTCTATCTATTTATCGTACTATCGTTCTATCTTTACCTGTCTCTATCTGTCTATCTATCTATCTATCTATTGTTCTGTTGTTCTATCATTCTATCTATCATTCTATCGTTCTATCTATTGTTCTGTCATTATATCATTCTATCATTCTGTCTATCTATTTATCATGCTATTGTTCTATCTTTACCTGTCTTTATCTATCTATCTATCTATCTATCTATCTATCTATCTATCTATGTATCTATCGTTCTATCATTCTGTCTATTGTTTTATGCATCGTTCTGTCTGTCTGAATGTTACCCAAAAATTCTAGTCTGCCAGTGCATCATGGTATTACCATGGCTCATGTCCAAACAAACATGGTAGTACCATGGTACTTTTTGGTACTTTTTTCTGCTAGTAATCTCTCTCTCTTTTTCTCTCTCTTGGTCTGACACACATTCACAGCATCTACTGTAAGAGCTGATGACATGCTGATGGAATGAATGTGTTACAAATATGTAGCAGATAAATATCCGCTGACTCCATGTCTTCCAGAAGGCCTGTTTCTGCTCCAGCGCCTCCACACCTGGGTAACTGCTCTACAGCCAACATGATATGATTATTAGATCAGTTTTCTGTCTGTGTGTTTGTGCCTCATTTAAACATACACCTGCTCCTGTGATCAATTTATAATTGATTTCTTCACATTCAAATCACAGCTGAACAAATCTGAAAACCGGGCAGATGGCATGCAATACTAGCCTACATATAAAAAAACAAAACATTTTTGTTATTACATTATTTATTATTTTTGTAATTATTTTATTGAGAGAGAAAGTACATGGAGTATTTGAAAAATATTTTGTGACAGTGCAGAACTTCTGGACAAGATTTGCTGTAAACAACCCATACTGTATTATAGATTTCACGCATTTGAAATGTTTGTGGTATAAAATACCATCTAAAGTGATAAATAAAGCCATATTTCATAATATACAGTATTTGTATTTAAAATGTAGACCTATTAAAGTTTATTAAGGGTTTATTTATTCATTTATTTAATTGGAACTTAGAGTTTCATAGCGCTACAAGCAAAGTCATATTTATTAAGGTCTGTAGGGTGCGCTCTTTCCCTCTCCCTACTGAAGGAAAGGGGAGGATCTCTGGGTGTCTTCAAGGACAGCCATTGGTTCACCGGGCTCATATAAAACACAGCACATATCCCAAAAGTGAGAGGGCTGGAATTCAAGCAGTTCCAGAGTGATTATAGAAAGCTGTGCGTTTGTGCGCGTCTTCTCCGTTGTGCGCCTCCGCGGACTTGCGCGTAAAGACAATCAATGAAGGAGAGAAGATCTCTACAGAAACTGTCCCTTCAGCCCGGTATGGATCCGAGTCAGAGCCTCAAATGTAAGATCGTGGTCGTGGGGGACAGTCAGTGTGGGAAAACCGCTCTGCTCCACGTTTTTGCCAAGGACTGTTTCCCAGAGGTGAGATGCGTAAAACCCAGTGGATGCGCAACTGCGCTTTACGATATTGGCTATAGTTCTGTAGCATGTGCATTCATTTTTACATTTTAATCTCTTAAAATAGACCTGTTTAGTAATATTTGCAATTGTCTTTCATGTGTCTTTCCCCTAGAATTACGTACCCACTGTGTTTGAGAATTACACAGCAAGTTTTGAGATTGACAAGCAAAGAATAGAGCTCAGCCTGTGGGACACCTCAGGTGAGTCTCAAATTATGTATTTGTACTACATGCATCTGGATCTTTTAGTTTTAATTGCTTTTTATAGTGCAAATCTTTTGCGTATACACTAAATATATACTATAGTATGGGGTCTTCAACATTTCTATTACCCGTTGGGGCTGGATAGAGAGCCAGAACTTGGACTCCTTGTTACATATTTTATAAAACTGAGTGCTGCATGTTAAGCTTGGTCTATACTGCTATATGCGTTTTCCCATATCATTGTATTAATGCTGAACTTTAGCTTCTTTAGTTTTGGCTGGAGTTGTATAAATTAATATATAATTATAAAAATGTGTTTGAGATCAAAAAAATAATTTGCGGACTCCCTTCAGTAGCTATAAATAGTTTAATTGATATGCAGAGTAAATATACTATATGCACTATATAATGTGTAATGTTGTGAACATTGTGCCTGTTAATATACAATGAAGTCAGTAAATGCAGGCTTTGTTACAAATTATATATATTTAGAGTTTGACCTATGCAGTGATTTTTGCTCTTAATTTAATATCTTTTATGTGAGTTTAGTTCATTTACATGCTATTGGTCCAAAACATGTCCAGACTTGTTGTCATTCTTCATAAATCCAATGGACATTTCATTATTTTGATGCATCAGTGTGTTGTGCAGGGTAATGATGTGATTGCTAGTGCTTACGTTTATGCCTGAAGGAAAATCTGGGTTTGTTTAATAGCTTTTCTTTCATTTTCTGAGCGGTTGAGCGATTCTCGGTTGTTGAGTCAGTACGAGAGCACACACACACACACACACACACACCCACACACACACACACACACACACACACCCTGCTAATACACTCTCACACACTCCACCCATCTGTGGAATATGATCCCCGGACACCTCACTTTAAAGGAATGTTAGGATGGCATCACAGGGAACGTTGCTGTAAGTGATGTTTTGGATAAACAAATGAAACCGAAACTGTTGCCACAGCTGGGGCCGTGCTGCAATTCACACGTTTAACAAAACCAAACAGCCGTGACCACACAGGCAAATGAGAGTGGGGTCTTGGCTCACTCTGTCTGAATGTAGGGTATTGGTACGTTTCCAGAGTTCGCGCTCGGATCACCCAGGAGAGATCAGACCTGCTGTCTGGAGGTAATCACAGGCCCTGTAAAGCATCCAGCATGACAGACTGCTTTAGACGGTGGCCTGTTTGGAGCTTAGCTATGATCTGGGGTAAACTGCATTCAGACCTGAACCTGGGGGTTTGGGTTGTTTGGTGCTGTGTGTGGTCTGAAATCTAAAGCTGTGTGCTAAATATTTCCTTCACCATTATATGTTAAGCCATCAAGCTAGAGTATGATGTCTGATCAACTTTACCAGCTATGTTTTGCAGCCTGACCAGTTAGACCAACACCAAATCAGCTAAGCTGGTATTTTCAGCAGGGTTTGCAAATCTAAAGTAATTTCTTAAATTCTCAATCTGGATCCATTTCTTCTAGAATCTAGAGTAATTTCCTAAATCAAGAACCATGTGCTAATTTGACCTGCTGAAAGGCTAGCACATCTGGTCACTAGCTTATGTTGGTTTCAAATGCTGGTATTCTGGAGGTCTAGGCGTCTTAACTAGCTTAACCAGCAAAACTTGATACTTGTGAACAGCATGGCCATGCTGGTACATTAGCTAGACCAGCACCAATCCAGACATTGCCAAAAAAGGACATTTTGCTAGGTTTTTTTTTCTGCATGGTAGAATCAGTCCTAGATCTAGAGAACTGAGCTAATGTAGAGTCAAATCTCCCATTTTCTCAATATAGACTTTTCTGAATATGAATCGTCCTAAATGTGAACCTGTATCATAAATCCAGGTGTTAAATTTTTGAGCTGTTCCCTAAAACTAGAGGTGGTGCTATAATCCTGAAAGAAAATTCCAACATTTGGAGTCATGTGCTCAATCTGGATTAATTTCCTGAATCAGAGTCTGGAAGTACTTGCCTAAATTTTGAGCCAACCCTGTTGAAAAAAACGGCATATGCTGGTTAGGTATGTTTTGAAGCATGACACATGACCAGCTAAGAACCAGCTTAAACCAGCGTATGGCCAGTTTAGGACTAGCTTAAACCAGCCGATGACCAGCTAAGGACCAGCTTAAACCAGCCGATGACCAGCTCAAACCAGCAGCCAGGCTTTAAAACATACCTAAGCAGCATATGCTGGATTTTTCAACAGGGAAGTGCTAAATCTAGAGTTATTGCCTAAATCCAGAATCATTTCCTCAATCTAGAGCCATTTCAAATTCAAACTAAAGCTATATCTGATGATAATTCAATGCACGGTGGTTCAGTTTGGTTCATGATGTAGGTACAGGAGTGTGTTTGGCTGACAGATGTCTGCGGTGGGCGTCTGCGGGCAGGACCGCCCGTCTGATGCTGGCGGTTGGATATGTAGTTAGTTGCTTGTGTCAGGCTGTGGGCTTCCAGCCTGCTGTTCATTACAGTGTAAGTTATTGTGTCAGAGCCAGGCTCCAAGGTCTCCCCAGTGTGTGTGCGGTCTTTCCTCTCAAATGCCTAAGTCTAGGATTTAACAAGTTCAGAACACACCTGAGCACATTCCAGATAATGAGAGAAAGAGACATGCGAACTAGGAAACCTTGGTTATTTGCCCTTGAACAATCTTAAATTCTTTGCCTCGAGTGTTTCTGAACAGTCCGGGGGTTGCTCCCAGAATTGCCCGAATGGATAGTTTCTTGGCATCTCTTCTTTGTGCTGCTTTATTTGCAACAGCTGCCACCCCCATCAACCAAGAGGCTGGCTGCTCCTGTCATTGTCCACCAATCAGCTGTTGAGTCACGACCCCATTCACCATTCAGCTGGCAGCATTAGTCACTGGTCGGCCATGGAACCCATTGATACAGTAGAGTACATGCGTACAATTTGGAATTTAAACAGTTTGCTTCCAAAAGGGTACGACCAAGACTCTTTGTGTCTGATACAAAAGAGGGGAATACAATTGTTTGTTTTACTTTAGATTGAGCTCAAGTCTTGCGTAACATCTTTTTTAGGACTGTTGCCCATTGTTGCATTTGTTAGAATGATTCCCACTCATGCCAATGAAAAACTTTGGTCATTATTCCAATGTCAAAGTGCCGTTGCCATTCTGCTGCATGAATGTTTCATTAGGCTTTTCTCATGTATATTGATTCTAGGGCTTAGTAAGTCCTTCTAAATCTGAAACCCAAGCGTGTATGTGCATGTATTGTGTATTATGTGATACACAAGAGGCCAAGTGTCAGGATAAGACCCTACCGGAGACAAGAGCCCGCATGCTCTCTGATCTTTTCGATTGCCATGAGCATGTGTGTGTATATCCCCTAATAGCCGATCCTCCATGGAATTATACCCCTTCCCCCAGCTCCACTCTTCCAGACACTTATTGACCAGAAACCCCCTGCAGATGTGAAGCCAGGATCTTGACATGCCTGTCTCAAAAGGTTCCTTATCCACCAGTCAGACCATGATCAATCAATATACGCACACTCTGCTTTGGGATCTTTTTGTTCCTTTGTGAGTTGTAAGTTTTACAATAAGCATATCGTTCCAGATAATTATAGCGCCAAATTCAGTCCATTTTTCCTCAAGCGTCCTATCTCCTTGCTCCCCTAGGGCTGGTGACGGATATGCTGTCATGACATAGTTCGATTGGATGGTGTCTTTGAATTGGCAAGTTTGATAGGATGACCTTCTAAGATGTCACTTGTTTGCAGCTGAAATTTCTATCAGACTTCTTGATCAGATTGCTGAGGTTGTGGGCTGAAAGCTGGAATAGATATTTCCTTACAGAAAAGTAATGCTTTAAACCCTACAATGTGATGTATTTTAAACTGAAACAAGCTAGTGAATGGGGAAATAATGAAATGTGTGGCTTGAAATTTGATTGGATCTTGAAAAGTGGCCATTTATGGTCAGGAATCGCTACTAGTAGAATATCTTAGAGATTTATGGGTGGGCTCTTTGGACTTTGGCCAATAAGATAACACTTCCATGGCCAAGTTTTGCACAGGAAAAGTACCACTCTTCTTTGCAATATGTCAAATCTAGTTTCTTTTTATAATTTAAATTATAAATTAATCTATGTAAAGTGTTTGCCAATACATGACTTCTTAATCTTGTTTGTACATTCAAATTATTCAATTATTTTGTAAATAATTATCATTCAACTATTGCATGTCACTTCAAAGTCCTGAACTAAGACGTTGCTATCCAACCTCCTTAATCCAACCCTTGACTATTATCAGCAAGGGGAGACCTCATTATCAGCTGACCCCCGAAAACAAAACGTTCCCGGGATCATTTCAAGGGGGCTCCTGCTGGGACAGGCTCTCTCAGACCCACTCCTTAAAGCTGGTCAACTATTGCCAGCAGGATCATATTTCTAACCTCGACGATTTGGGCCTGCATGCCTCACATTCCTGTGAGGAAGGGTTTGCTCTCGTACTCCACAAAGCAGCTATTGTGCGGTGGGCCGCCAGGGAAAAAGCACCATGTGAACCGTTATGTTCTCTGAAATCATTCTTACCTTGTTAGTCAAGGAGGAAATTAAATTCAGGAGGCACTCATGTACTGATGTGGAGTTCTAAAAGACCTTTTTGTAAAAGTTTGTAATGGCGTGTTAGCAGTTTTTCAAAACATGAATTAGCATAAAGGGATTTCATAGCATAGCTTAGGGGTTAAATGTACTTTGCAGAGAATTCTGTCTGTTTTTTGCTTTGTTTTAATGTAGATTAGGAAGACACATGTTTAGAGAAGCATTTGAACACTTGGGGAATCCATCAGCTGTCAGTATCCTTCACACACACACACACACACACACACACACACTCACTCACTCACACACACACACACACAAACCCCTCCATCCTAAGTAAAATGAAAATGTAAAACTAAAAATGGATTCAAATCATTGATAAAAACTATAATAGTATCTCATTGATACTAAAATAACACTACAATATATAGCTGTATGCGGTACTTGAGAACAGGAAGCAGCATTTAACTTAATGAAAAAGTAAAGTTAGTGAAAAAGAAAAGTTGTTTGAGATAAACAATTTTGTGTCCAAGTTTATTATTATTATTATTATTATATTTATTACATTTATTTTTATTTTATCCCATTAAAAATATGTGTGAAATGAATAACATGCACCATGCATGACAAAATTTTGACAATGACAACATGTATTAATAGAGTGAAAAATGTCAATTTTTGATTTCAAGTTGAGTAAAGTGAACAGAATT
>NW_015540857.1:1137893-1153026 GCF_001515605.1 Sinocyclocheilus anshuiensis | reverse complement strand
ACACACTCACTCACTCACTCACTCACTCACTCACTCACTCACTCACTCACATTATGGAATGTGTGTTGTGACAGCTATGGTGTTCCACAAGTGTGTGTGTGTGTCACTCCAGTTAGCTATTACTTAAACAAATACTGTACAAACACACACAAACAGCAGGGTTTGGTATTGGTGACAGAGAAACAAAATAATATGTTTAGCGAGCTGTTTAGAGAGAAAACTGTGTGGTGGGGTAGGGGTTGCCATAGAGAGTGTGTATATTCATTTATGCGTGTGTGTGGGCATATGTTGTGTGTCTCTCCAAGAAGGCAGAAGGCCACACTAACAAAAAAAAACAACAGCAGCAACAACAAAATAAACACTAAAATAACAAACTTCATTCAAATGCTCTAAATTTAAAATAAGTTTCATAATTAAATCTACATACAGATGTAGTTACTAATTGACATTACAAATTAGAGACTAAATGATTAACCGTAAAAAAAAAAGCTATCACGTCTGATGTGAAACAGTAAAACGTTGTTGTCCGAGTTGTTCGTTTTTTGGCCTGTAACTGTGGTTGGAACATGAGCTGAAAGTCCTGCGGCTGCATGTGTTTTCAACTTCACATTTTTCTACTTAACTTCTGGCACTGGGAATTATCATTCTGTCAAACTAAAGAACCCTCCCTTCCCTCTGTCTCTCTCTCTCTCTCTCTCTCATAAACACCCCCTCTGTCCTGGAATCTGGCACATTATAAATGTGTTTGTCCTGTGTGGATTGTACATACCGTGTCTGGCAGAGTTAGCGGTGGGCGGGAATGCTTCGTTCTGTCAGAGTAAATCCTGGACTGTACCGTCCTCACAAAGAAAAACATCTCCAAAGTTTTAGCCAGAAGGGAAATGCTACATCTGGCAAGGGTCTAGTTATTAGCAGTGTTTGCTAAGGCAAGCATCAGTATTTTTATTTGAGTAAGGGATTTGAAGAATTATCTTGTGCTTGTGTAAATCATTATTTAGCATTGCACCAGTGACAGAGAACTGGAAGTGTTCAGTGTGCTGAGATTTTTTTATATAAATAAAAACCTATTTAAAAGCTTTATTCCTTCTGAAAGCAAAAGTGTGCATTTATGTGTAAATGTTTCATGTTTAGTATGTCTGAAAAGGGGCTTCAGTGGTTTAAAATTCATGAGTGCTTTCAAATTACTGTCTGTACAGTGTCTCCAAGTGAAAGTTAAATGAGGTTAAGTAATATATTGACGGCCCTCCAGACAGATACACTATCCTTGTCTAGTTCTTTGTGCATACTAATGTTCAAGTGAACTTTGTTCTTCCTGACCAATCCACCTTTTTGTGTTACAGGCTCCCCGTATTATGACAACGTCAGGCCGCTTTCGTATCCAGACTCCGATGCCGTCATCATATGCTTTGACATCAGCCGACCAGAGACCCTGGACAGCGTCCTAAAGAAGGTGAACATTTTCCCAATCTGTAATAACTGATTCAACACACTTAAACAAGTAAAACTAATTCTTTGATTAACATCCACTGTTGTTCCTGGAATAATAGTCCTATCAAACAATCAGATGTTAGGATTGGAGTTGGGGTCTTGAAGAACATCTCTATCAACCAAGTAGATTTATGACTGGGGTTGGGGTTTTGAAGAACATTCCATCAACCAATCAGATTATCGGACTGGGATTGGAGTCTTGAACAACATTCCCATCAACCAATCCAAAACAGGGCTCCAAAATGACCTGAGAATCTTGATTGGAGATACCTTCATGTTACAGTTTTTGATGATGGAAATGTTTTAAAAATGTCTAAACAGCTAAAGTCTGTGGCAGAATATGGGTGTGGTGCACTAAATTTTGGGAGTTTCTTGGATATCAAACTGTAGGCTTGACCTCTCTGGTTCCTGACAGTCTAATTGTCTTTTAAATGCCTTGCCTGTAATTCAGAGAAATACTTCTACAAATCCTTTGTGATCTGCCCACTCTTTGTTGCATCCCAATAAAGTCGTCCTTTGTTCAGTAGGGTTGGATATCTTCTTGTAGACTTTCAGTCTGGGGTCAGGTGTCTGGAATGGCCTGTGGCTCCGTTTCACTCAGTTAGGGTGGGCCCCTGGTTTGATAGTATTATGCTGGCATTAACTAGACCATGTGAGTGGAAGTTCAGCCGGGTGGTTTGTCTTAAAACGGTTCAGATCTAGGTCACAGAATCGGAAATACGGTCAGGCTACACGTGGGTACCTAGTGGAATAAGCTAGTGTAGTCTACCGGGACTTTGAGGCCTCTGTGAGCCAGAAGTGAGCACAGAAAGATCATGGGAATGAGGGAATGTAGTGTGTCTGTGTTCTTGTGTGAACAATCGTATGACTGTGTTGTACCTGCCTTTCTCCCGCCAGATTAAATCCGGTGATTTAATGCCACACCGACACATAAAATGCTTTGTTTGGGAAGGACAGGAATGCAGATCACCTGTAGCATTGTTGGGAAGATGCACACACCCTGAAAAGCAGTCATTACAGTGCAAGCTTTATCCTAGCAGGAAGCATGTCCCTTACCTGTAGCAAGGAAGAGTAATACTTTTGTGCTCGTGAAAAAAACAAAAAAGGGATGGGATGGAATATGATATGCTTAGAGAACTGGAACAGGAAACACTTGTTCTTGTCTTTTGTCCTCTCTCAGACAGTGATGGATCAAGGCCAATTGGTTTCATCTTT
Source organism: Sinocyclocheilus anshuiensis (assembly GCF_001515605.1). Taxonomy (NCBI): domain Eukaryota; kingdom Metazoa; phylum Chordata; class Actinopteri; order Cypriniformes; family Cyprinidae; genus Sinocyclocheilus; species Sinocyclocheilus anshuiensis. The sequence continues at coordinate 1,150,323 of NW_015540857.1, read as the reverse complement.
CCCTTTTGGTTTTGTCTCTTTCTCTCACAGTGGACAGGGGAGATCCAGGAATTTTGTCCCAACACAAAGATGCTGCTCGTCGGATGCAAGTCAGACCTTAGAACGGACCTCACGACTTTAGTGGAGCTGTCCAATCACAGACAGACACCAGTGTCATATGATCAGGTGAGCGGTTTTCAAAAACTGCTTTTGAAATTTGGTTGGATGCCAGTGAGACACTCAACTTTGGCTTGATATCTAACACCCATCTTATTACTTTACCAGTAATTACATTTATCGGCAAGGGCAGTTTGGCAACATTGCAATGGTTTAGGTTACTAATTTAATCCTTGCATTAAATGTCTGAGTGATAAAGAGCGAAATCTTCCTGAGCACAAAGCTAAACTTAATTATGATGAAATTGCAAGTGGTAATCGTAACACTTAAACCGCAAATCGTGATTTTAATGCTAATTGTTGGTTTTGTTTCATATCAAAACTCATTATCCTCTCTTTCTCTTTTAGGGTTCAGCTATGGCTAAGCAGATATCCGCACCTTACATCGAATGCTCCGCAGTGCAGTCAGAAAACAGCGTGCGGGACATTTTCCATGTGGCAACATTGGCTTGTGTAAATAAGAACAACAAAAACATCAAGCGAAACAAATCGTCACGCTCCACCAAACGCATCTCGCATATGCCCAGTCGACCAGACCTAGCTGCCGTCGCAACAGACCTACGCAAAGACAAAGCAAAGAGTTGCACAGTAATGTAATGCAAGGCGTTCAGGGGGAAAGATTCATTCTGGGAAACGGTGAGGGTGGACTGTGGAAGCAAGAAAGGTCTGGAATTGCCTCCAAAGACAAAGCAAAAGTGGAGAGCGGGAATGTTTGCTCGATGTCCCTGAAGGTCTCTCCAGTTTGAGGGTTCCAATTCTTTTTGCCAGAACTTGACAAGCTTGTGGACGTAAACCCATATTATGGCCCCAACCACCTCTCCTAAACTTATCCACTCAGCAGGAGGATGTCACCACCCTCTCGGCCAATGGGAGGTCTTCCTTCCTGCTCCTGGACGTGAAGCTGTTTCCTCTCTGGAGGACTCCTTCTGGAAGCTTCTCCTGCAGGAAAGGAAGGAGGAAGTAGAATCACATAACCATTGAGTCCAGAGTTCCGCTGAGCTTTGGCTCGCAGTTATTTTTAAAAGATGCACGTTTCAGTTGGTATTAACTGTCGCACGGTGGAACAGCGAAGGGGAAGATGACTTCCAAAATGTTGAAATTTCGGATAAAGACAACTCTCGCTTCTTTCTTTTCGAGTCTGTAAAGCTAAATGAGGATATGAAACGAGAGTGTATCACTGTGGCTATGGATCACTTCCTCCTTCGATCCTCCTCGGTCTGTTTTGTTCTTTCTGTAGACCAAGAGCACGAGTTTGTGTGTGTGCGTGGTTTTCGTTTTCTTATGCTAAGCTCAGCTAAAACTGTCACCATGGATACGCCGCTGGTATATTTAAACTCGCACCGTTTTCTGTAGAACTCCTCATAATCACATTACGGTTCATTAGGATTCAGAAAAAGAAAAACCAAAGAACTGGAAGGTTTTCAAGTCGGATGACTCAATGTTTGAATTTCTGAAGTGCATGATGGATGTGTATTTGAGGGCTTTTGGTGGATCAATGAGAATTTCTTTCACGGTTCTGTAAAAACATGGTTCCGCTTGTCTTTATAGACCAGGTATATGGAAGTGCAAATACGACCTTTGAGAATTGACCTGATCATTTAGTATTCATTTGCATTCGGTTTATCCCTGAAGGGGCATTCACACTGACAGCCATTTGCAGTGACAAAGCATCTGGAAGTCATTCATTTGCATTGAGGGTTGGTGATTTGAGGCCAGACTGCTTAGAGTTCAACTTTATGCAAATCTGGAACAATACTTAGGGTGGGACTCTTTTAAAAAAAAAATTAAAAAAAACATGCAAGATGCAACATAATGGCCAAAGATGTCTTGCTGTAGCAGTATCAGGCTAATAGCTAAAGCACAGTACACTGTTAGCGTGCTAATTTAAGCACTACTGCTAAAATATCATGAATGTAACATATTTCAGAAAAAATTTGTTTTTAGCTAAACTAGATAAACTTACTAAACAACCAGTAAATTTTTGGACAACTGATAATCAAAACCAATAGTATAATGAGTCGGTGACATGCAGCGATTTTAATTTCTGTCAGTGTGAATGCTGCATAAGAATAACATCACTATTGCCGTAACAAATAATTGTTTAACACTATTAAAATAGCACAAACTATAGCTTTTCATTGTAAATCGTCTTTATCAGTAAAATGTTACATGAACATTTGTGCCTTTTCTGACATCTGTGAAATTTTGTTTAAGCACAATTGTTGAAATAATAAATAAACAATCAAATTACAAGGTCACATTAAATCTGCACTTCTGTCTGCCCAGTCCAGGGAAAAAAAAAAAAAAAGAAAAAAAAAAAGGTTTTCAAAAAACATTCTCTCCTCTCTATACTAAACTATGCAGTCTGCTTCTGAACACATGCGAGAGGATTGAGATAAATGACTAATGCACATTCTTTCTCTTTCAAAACAAAAAAACATTTGTTGCGACTCAGTATATTGCCTTGCAGAGCCGTGGGGAAAGAAATGCGTCTCACTTTTGTAGTGCTAAAAGTTTCTCAAAACAAAATCTTCAGAAGTTTGAAGCTAGCTGCAAAGTCTCTTTTGCTGCATGTTTGTAGTTGCACTTTTCGTTAAAACTTGCGCAAAACAAACAAAATCGGTCTTTTTTACATTCGTTTTTATTGTTTTTAATGGGTCAGAGAGAATTTCCTCGACTGTGTCACAAAATTTGTTTTCACATAGGCAGTATTAAACAGTTTTGGTGTGTGTAAATGTTGAGAAATGTGTAGGTGCTGTTAAAAAACAAAAACAAAATGTTTCCTAATGTAGGATGTCTGTAATTTTTTAATGCCTTCTGTGTGTTGAAGTCCATGTCTGTTTTTGTTGATGTTGCCATAATATTTATTGAATTATATATTTTTTCCCTTAAAAATAAATGAAAAAATAAAATGAAAATGGATCTTTTTGATATGAAATCTTTTCCTCTTTTCCATTTGCATATTTTTTTTAATTACATTTTTAGAAATATATGATATTCATAAAGCCAGCAGATATATTTCATGCAGTTGAGATTCATCGTCTCATTCCTAATGACTCATTCCTTATTACATTCCGAGTATGTGTGACTTTGCCTTGGGCGTCGGATCTCTTCCTGTGTGTTCCTCAAATTCATTCACGCGGTTTCGGGTCACTTCCCCCTGCGGAAGGATGTGACCTTCAGATGACCTTCACCCGGCCCTTTCCGGAGCCTCCATTCATAAACCCCACAGGCCTACAGCTCAGAGCTGTCTGGCTTCATTTGACTCATTTTGAGCCAATATATGGCCATGATTTCACTCATCTTATTTTTGTATTGCGTATGTCACACTGATGCAAAGAGGAGTGCTTTACCTTGTTCTTTATGCATTTATGCAATTTAAAGCATTCAGTGTGGCTTTCAAATATGGCATCAAATAGACTATATGCGAACACTATTCAACTGAATATGAAAGCTGGGGTTCATGTATAGAGATACCACATCGACAAGCTTCAGTCAAGGCCGGAATCCTAGCCGTCATCTTGTCTTCGTGTGAATGCAGACTAAACACACACTTTTTTACTGTCAAGAGCATCGGGATATTTTCGCTTCTGACAGACAGATATGGCAGAGATAAATCCAGACAATTACAAACACACACTGTGGCCCTGATTAATTGTGCGAGTTGTGAAAGTGCTCTGCTGTTACGCTGAGACAACGCAGAGTGAAAGTGATTCATTGCAGCAGCGTCTGACTGGAACACACATTAATAGTGTTTCCTTTACGCATGATAGCTCATATATCACACGCAGAAACATGGAATAAATTCACACAAAACATTATGAATGATAACACAGGCCTGTCAGCTGGCTGTTTATGTGCTATAAACTAAAAAATGTTGTTTTCAAAAAAACAAAAAACAATGACAGTTGTAGTGAAAATCTCATACAATATAGTACTAAGGCAGGGAACTGTGACGGTATAAGATTTACTTTTAATACCTTTACACAGTACTGTAAAATCTGCTAGATTAAATTTCTACATATTTTTAACGTTGCTATTTATAATAAAAAATTGTACTTATATTTAAATGAAAATTATATTTTGTTTAAAAATCATATAATTAACCTATAATATCATATTTTGCACATTTTTTAATTATATATTACTTTATTTTTTATAATTTTATATACACAAAATTGTCATTTTAACGTGATTATATAATTTAATTTGTTATTGTCAAAAGTAAACATTTTCGTTAATTGAAATAAAGCTGAAATAAAATATAAATATTATAAGAAAAACTTTAACTTAAAAACCTTGTAAATTAGATTTTTTTCCTTGACAACTAACTGAAATAAAATAAGTTTAAGTCAAACTAAAATGACTTGAACCAAGGGCTTCATGCACTCATGATTTTTGAGGGGGCAGGCACGCACAAAGCTGGTCATGCTTTGTCACACAGCAGCCACGATAGCACTGTATAACTGATATAGGCTTGTGTTTTTTCTTTTCTTTTCTTGTACGCGCATCTGCACTTTGTCGTTTTTGGTGAGAGAATACGCCAGAGAATTCAGTCAGCGAGCGAGTGAACAAAACACCGCGTTTCAGCGATGACTCATCTGAACGTCTCTGATTGGCCATTGCACTCACAAGCTCAACAGAATCGTGTGGGATTGGTTATAACAGCGCTGTACAAACGCGTCTGTCTCTGGCACAGCGCCAGCCAGCAAACGCAGATTTGAATTTAGCAGCTGATGCTGTGCCGCACTGAACGATCTAATCACACTGGTGCGATTGCATCAAATATAAAAAATATTATTCGGCTATTTTTTGTCTTTTGGAAGCTGCATTCAAAATCCACTTGGCTCAGAAATCTGAGGGAAAAACCTCACTTTGAATGGGCATGACGCCTCTGACTAGAATTAAAACTGAAATAAAAATAAATGTAAGGCTAACTAGAAATATAATATATCATAAAATGATAACAGCACATAAAATTACTAAAACTGAAATAAAAATATAAAAATAAAAGATAATTCAAAATATTAATAAATACTATAATAGTATTATATAAATAATACTAAAGTAATAGTTGAATTTATTATATTTTTATATAATTTTTGTTAAACTATTTAAAAAAATATTAAATTTTTATTTTTTTTTTGTATATACCACGGTACTATACTGCACATACCATGAGTACCATGGTACATGTCCAGATTACACTGTAATACCATGGTACTTTTTCCAAGTGCTTGAATGATTACCATATTCATGTACTATGGTATTAATATATTCCCAGAAATTTCAAGGAATCTAATGATATTACCAAGCTACAAGTCCAAACAAACAGGGTATTTCCATGGTACATGTACAAATAATCATGAGACTACCATGTCTGAAAAACCACAATATTACCATGGTACTGTTAAGTGGTGTTCGCACAGGCAAAAAATCATGCCAAAATCACTAAGAACACCTTAGAACACATCAAATGTCTTCAGAAAATCCAATCTAGTTCTACAGTAGATACTACATTATAACTTTACACACTTTAACATCAGAAAGTTACACAAATTTTAGAGTTGTAGCTCTGGTGGGTGTTTTCTGGTTGACCGGACGCTCTAATGTGTGAACACGCGGCTGCAGTCAGGGGAAATGTCAGAGACGGCGAACAAGGCAGATTCGATAACAAGAACCGTCGATGTGTTGTGTCTGGTCTGGGTTTTTGTTTTCTAACACCTCCGAATGTTTGACATATTGAAACGAATGGCTGCCGGGTTTTAATAGCGTGTGTGCTCAGGTACCCGTAAAAGTCACCGCCATTGTTCTCACATTTTGCATTAATCGACCAAGATTACTATACATGACAAATGAAATGTCAAGCAATATGTAGCATTCAAAACATCTCCGGATGAATTGCATTTCACTCCTGGGTGAATCCGGAAACTCAAAACCATTTAGCACTTTAGGATTCCAGCAAAAAAATCAATATGTTCGGGTCTGAACCTCTTTGCACGTGTTTTATTGCTTTTGTGGGGTTAAAGGTCACGCGTGTGTGTGTCTCAGACAGGATAAAATGTCATATTGGGTTCATATTGAAATATAGTTGTTTGTACAGTTATTCTGAGACACATATGCGGTAACTTCTATAGAGACGGTTGTGTGAATTCACACAAAATCAATATGTTCGGGTCTGAACCTCTTTGCACGTGTTTTATTGTTTTTGTGGGGTTAAAGGTCACGCGTGTGTGTGTCTCAGACAGGATAAAGTGTCATATTGGGTTCATATTGAAATATAGTTGTTTGTACAGTTATTCTGAGACACGTATGCGGTAACTTCTATAGAGACGGTTGTGTGAATTCACACGCATCGCTTTAACACCTGTCAGACAGGGAGGAAATTAAATCATGTCCCACTGCTGGAAACACAAACACCCAAATGCACATACAGCGCTGATAAGACAGGCACTAATTGAAATTCCATTCTTAATGGCCCCTAAGTGCAGATCAGCAACAGGCCGCACGGGTGATTGACTTTTATTGTGCTTTTGGTGTCTGTCTTGACCCGCCTAACCATGATGCCTTGGGGTAAAGAGGCTAGCAAGACTTCCATGAAATAGCTCAATTCGTCATCTCCAGAAGCTGCTGTTACATGAGTTTTAACGCAATATGTTTCGTTCGGACATTTCTATCATGTTTTGTTGTGGATTTGTTTGCTTGGAGACAAAATTGTTTATGAGAACACTTGCATTCAATGTGGTGCTCAAATCAAACAAAGTATTAAAATATTTAAAAATCTGAGAGAGCAGGTAGAACAGATAATATATATATATATATTGCCAATTACTAAACATTAATTTATTGTTTCAAAATAAAACCACAACAACAACGGAAATCTAAAACTGATTGTCATTCATCGCAGTGGCTCAAATCTTCACTAAAAAGATTGGTGAGTTAATGTAATAGCAACATTTTATCTGACAATTCACATATTCAATTCTGAATATTCTTTTTTTTTCAGAATTGCATGATTTAACCTCAGAATTACGATATAAACACAATTATGAGAAAAAAATTTGAATTGCAAGATAATTCTGAGAAGAAAGGTTTTTTTTGTTAGTCATAAATACTCGCAATTCTGAGAAAAAAAGATTAATTGTGAGATAAAAAGTCGCAATTACCTTTTCGATATATATTTTTTTTAATTCCTTTGCGGAAACAAATTTGTCACAATTCTGACCTTTTCTTGTAATTGCAAGTTTATTTCTAACAATTCTGAGTTTATATCTCAGAATTGAGAGAGAAAAAGTCTGAATTGTAAGATAAACCCTTACGAAAATGAACCATGGCTTTACTACAAAAAAACAAAAAACAAAACATGGTTACTATAGTTAAACCATGGTAATCACAAATTAACCACTGTATTGCTACACTAATAATAGTTTAACCATGAAATTTGTAGTAAAACTGTGGTTTTACAAATAGTAATCAATACACCAAAAAACATAGTTAGTACAGTTTTACTGTAATAAAACCATGGTTAATTTTCGTGAGGGAAAACTCGAAGAAAAAAATTGCGAGGAAAAAAGGTCTGAAATGTGAGATATAGGCTAGACACATAACTGCTAGAAGGAAAGTCAAAAATTTAAGATAAAAATGTACCTTTTTTATTTTTTTTTTTCATTCAGATTCAAGAGACAGCCTTGGTCAACCAAAACATCAAACATGTCATTTTCCAATCACAGCAAAGAGGAAGTAGCCATACAGTACATCCAACCAATGAAAACGCTCCCTCAAAGCCCGCGCTCGAATGCTATTGGTCGTGTCTCCAAACACTTCATAGTCAATCAAAATATGACCCGCAAGTTTGATGCGTTCACTCAAAAGATTCATAAACAAAGGAAACGCCACTAATATGCGGTCTAAATTGCGCTACCAACGCGAAAGCTGCTCTGAATGGATTTTTTAAAATCAGATTCTATGACAGCATCGCATTCAAATTTGATTGAAATCAGCCAGGTAAGAGTCGAGCGTGATTCACTCGCTTTGTATAATGACTATGTAGACTTTCAAAACAATAATTTACGAGGTCATATTTCAGTTAGGATGCTGCCTATGTAGGGAAAAGACATCAAGGCAGTTCACTAGGTTTTGAAACAGTGATTCTTCCCAAGGAATGTCTCGCAAGTGTTAGAAATGTCACTTCCCATTCCGTGCCCCCTGTAACCCAGACCAAACACACACACACACACACACACACACACAAGATGCAGGATCAATAGGTGCTGTCTGCAAAGCTTTGTTCTGTAAATCCTGAGGCTGAGAGAATCAGTCATGCACAGCTGCAGAATATAGACAAGAGAGGAAACAGACAATAGCTACTGTGTGTATGTGTGTAGATTTGTGTGATCAAAACAGAGCAGAACAGCTACCTGTACAATTAAACGCTCACAAAGACTTCCAAAGGCAGATGACGAGCGGTACAGTTTACATTTCTCATGAGTGAGTGTTTATTGTGCGCATTTTGTATTAGTACTGGGAGTTATAACATCAAAGATGCGCGCGGTCGATCCCTCGGCCTCAAAGCTTATCCTGCAGTCGCATACAACATTTAATTAAATGATTTTCTTTTGAAATGATTGAAGAAAACACAGTTTGATAACTTTTTGATCTTAAAACTGGAATATTGAAATTAGTTTTCTGTATCTACCCTATTCTTCAACACGGACGTATGCCTATGGGCGAGACTTCCGGTTCATTAGCCGCTATAGGGAAGAGAAGAAAAACTAAGTGCAGTAAACCGTAAAACTGCTTGCATTACAAACCAGTGTGTTCATAATTAAGATAATACATTAATATGGTAAGACACACCAATTTGCAATATCATGCAACAAAATGACCGCTCATTTAGTACATCAAAAAAAGCTGGAAGCGAATGAGGCCGGAAGCAGGTGGATATATCTAAAAAAATATAAAGAGCTGCTTTCTGGAATACTTGAATCTGATTGTTCAAGCATACTGCTGTCAGATATTTACATAAAATGACGCTAAACCATATAATTCACTGTTATCACAGGCAACTGATTTCTGAGTTTCATGTCTCTTATATTGCTCTGTGCTTGTTCTTCTTACATAATAAACAACTGTTTCAAATAAAAGCAAGCTGGAAGTTGCTGGTTTTAGCTGGTCTCCCAGCCTGGCTGAGCTGGTCAAGCTGGTTTTAGCTGGTCGGTCAGCTGGTCTACTGGCCTGATGGCTAAGACTAGCCTAACCAGCTAAAGAAGTGGTCAGAACCTCTCTAAAACCAGCTAAGGCTGGTTTTTAGCAGTTTTTCTTCAGCAGGGTAGTGATAATGTGCAGTCAGTAACCGGCCATTATCGCAAACAAAACTCTTCAGAGTAGGGATGGCAATCAAAAGGAAATGGTTTGATTCATTAAAGGGGTCATAGGATGCTACATGCACTTTTACAAGTTGTTTGAACTGAAATGTGTGTTGGCAGTGTGTGGACACAACCACCCTATACTGATAAAAATCCACCCGGTGTTTTTTTTTTATCTCGTTAAATGTTTTCCCCTTTATCAAATCGAGCCGATCTCAGATGACTGTCTGTTTGACGTCACACACAGGCAGTGAAGTCGGTGGAGAGCAACTGCGCTCGACTCCACACTCCGACACAGCCGCCTCGCTGTCGCGAGAGTTTTTTGGCACACGTCAGCATGACATCAGAGCAAGTCGGATGTAACTCGGACACTTTTCTAACCGGCATGCATCTCGCGGTGATCACCAGTAATTGGGTCTACGCAGATGTTGCTCATCCCAAACAAACCTATTCATTCAGGAATCGGATCGCACTAGTTGCACTGTGTGTTTTTGAATCAGCAGGATCAAGAATCATTCATTCAGGAATCAAACTACCGGTCGCGGTGTAGGTTTTTGATAAGAACGTATAATAAAAATCAACCGTTTTGTGATTAGACTGGTGGAGCTTTATATTTTCCGTCAAAACTCTTATCAGAGTAGGCTATTTTTAGTACGGTATTTCGTTCGCATCAGTGGAAAACTTAAAGCACGTGTTAGAATTAACATAACATAAATTAAAGTTCTCGGCTTCTAACTCTACTTCAGAGTCATGCGACGCCTCTCTTCCTCACATTGGGATTTATTTTGAGTTAATGACTAACTGGCTGACTACATGATCCATTCCGTGAGTCATTGCTTGTGTTTATGTATCCCTGACTGAAGACAACACCTTATTTCACGCCGGTAAACACACACTGTAGATTACAGAGGATGAAGGACACCATCATTAGCTCACACACAATGGTAAATGTTCTCACAGTGGGCAGTCAGTTGACCATATGCTGAAGCCTCTGCCTTTTGCTCTGGCCACACACACACATTCACTCTCACTCTTCATCTCTGCCATCTGCTCTGCTCTTTGGCCTCTGTGTGTGAGAGATGTTCACATGTAGGAGGCTGATACACACCTGTCCCGCTACATTAGCATTGTGACTCTCAACCCAATCATACTCCTTCACGCATCATTTCATTTCCGTTCGATTTTTAATTTTGTAATTTTAATAAGGAGTCTAATTATGCTTCGAATGTGCATTCAGAAAACACAGTTTGCATTTGAGTATGATTGTGTGTGTGCGTGTGTGTGTGGTCTCCATCTTAAAGGTCATGCTAATTTGGTTAAGTGTGAGTTTGTGTGAAACGTCTTTCTGTTTGCTGATCAAAAAATATATATATATATGGTAGGCCTATTTTTAACACAGAAACGAATTTAGTCATAATTTATTCATAAAAAGTGAATTTGTTTCATACAGAAAGTATACATGCATCTAATTGAATATATTATATTATTATTATATGTACACTGCCATTCAAAATGTTTGAAAAAAAAAATTTTTAAAGATGTTTCTTCTGCTCATCAGGGATGAAGTTATTTGATCAAAAATACAGAAAAAAACAGTAATATTGTGAAATATTAGTACAATTTAAAATAATGGTTTTCTATTTTAATATACTGTGAAATATAGTTTATTCCTGTGATGCAAAGCTGAATTTTCAGCATTATTACTTTAGTCTTCAGTGTCACATGATCCTTCAGAAATCATTCTAATATGATGATTTATTATCAATGTTGGAAACATTATTTTTTGGGACCTGTTATACGTTTTTTTTTCTTTGATACTTTGATAAATATAAAGAGTTAAAAAGAACAGTATTTATTCAAAATATAAATATTTTCTAACATTTTAGGTATTTACCATCACTATTTATTAATTTAACACATCCTTGCTGGAAAATCTAAATTTCTTTCAGGACAAAATTACTGACCCCAAACATTTGAACGGTAGTGTAGGCTATATTATTACAAAATATTTCTATTTTAAATAAATGCTGTTCTTTTTTACTTTTCATCAAAGAATCCTGAAAAAAGTATCACAGGTTCCAAAAAAATATTAAGCCGCAAAAACTGTTTCCAATATTGATAATAAATCATCATATTAGAATGATTTCTGAAGGATCATGTGACACTGAAGACTGGAGTTATGATGCTGAAAATTCAGCTTTGCATCACAGGAATACATTGTTTTAAAGTATATTAAAATAGTAAACCATTATTTTTAAATTGAGATAATATTTCATAATATATTTTTCTGTGTTTTTGCTATCTTTGCAGCTTTGATGAGCATAAGAGATTTCTTTAAAAAAAAAAAAAAAAAAAACCAACCCCAAACTTTTGAATAGTACTGAATATGATGTTTCCTTACATTCATAAACAGATACACAGAATGTAGGTGTATCGAGTTTACACAAGTTGTTATATTTTTAAATTGGCATTACGTCTTTAAATAAAATGGCAAAAGTCCCAACTTGTAAAAAAACTAAAAAGGACCAAAATTAATTTTGTTGACTTCCAAAAAAAATTGACCATAATCTATAAAAGATGTCTGTGCAGGTTTTCAGTCATGCAGATGAATATAGAATATCAGTGCAATATTAGAAATATTAGTTCCCACTTTTAAAAATCTTATCTGAGTGATTCCAACTGGCAACATCCAGCAGAAGAGTGTGTTTACTACCAGTCAAAAGTCTGGATACACTTAAATGAAGTATTTCTTTTGATTTCTTTAATACAAAATGAAGTATTTCTTTTGAAAGGTATACTCCACCCCAAAATGAAAATTTTGTCATTAATCACTTACCCCCATGTCGTTCCAAACCCCTAAAAGCTTCGTTCGTCTTCGGAACACAATTTAAGATATTTTGGATGAAAACC
>NW_015540857.1:1131359-1133666 GCF_001515605.1 Sinocyclocheilus anshuiensis | reverse complement strand
TTAAAGGGGTCATAGGATGCTACATGCACTTTTACAAGTTGTTTGAACTGAAATGTGTGTTGGCAGTGTGTGGACACAACCACCCTATACTGATAAAAATCCACCCGGTGTTTTTTTTTTATCTCGTTAAATGTTTTCCCCTTTATCAAATCGAGCCGATCTCAGATGACTGTCTGTTTGACGTCACACACAGGCAGTGAAGTCGGTGGAGAGCAACTGCGCTCGACTCCACACTCCGACACAGCCGCCTCGCTGTCGCGAGAGTTTTTTGGCACACGTCAGCATGACATCAGAGCAAGTCGGATGTAACTCGGACACTTTTCTAACCGGCATGCATCTCGCGGTGATCACCAGTAATTGGGTCTACGCAGATGTTGCTCATCCCAAACAAACCTATTCATTCAGGAATCGGATCGCACTAGTTGCACTGTGTGTTTTTGAATCAGCAGGATCAAGAATCATTCATTCAGGAATCAAACTACCGGTCGCGGTGTAGGTTTTTGATAAGAACGTATAATAAAAATCAACCGTTTTGTGATTAGACTGGTGGAGCTTTATATTTTCCGTCAAAACTCTTATCAGAGTAGGCTATTTTTAGTACGGTATTTCGTTCGCATCAGTGGAAAACTTAAAGCACGTGTTAGAATTAACATAACATAAATTAAAGTTCTCGGCTTCTAACTCTACTTCAGAGTCATGCGACGCCTCTCTTCCTCACATTGGGATTTATTTTGAGTTAATGACTAACTGGCTGACTACATGATCCATTCCGTGAGTCATTGCTTGTGTTTATGTATCCCTGACTGAAGACAACACCTTATTTCACGCCGGTAAACACACACTGTAGATTACAGAGGATGAAGGACACCATCATTAGCTCACACACAATGGTAAATGTTCTCACAGTGGGCAGTCAGTTGACCATATGCTGAAGCCTCTGCCTTTTGCTCTGGCCACACACACACATTCACTCTCACTCTTCATCTCTGCCATCTGCTCTGCTCTTTGGCCTCTGTGTGTGAGAGATGTTCACATGTAGGAGGCTGATACACACCTGTCCCGCTACATTAGCATTGTGACTCTCAACCCAATCATACTCCTTCACGCATCATTTCATTTCCGTTCGATTTTTAATTTTGTAATTTTAATAAGGAGTCTAATTATGCTTCGAATGTGCATTCAGAAAACACAGTTTGCATTTGAGTATGATTGTGTGTGTGCGTGTGTGTGTGGTCTCCATCTTAAAGGTCATGCTAATTTGGTTAAGTGTGAGTTTGTGTGAAACGTCTTTCTGTTTGCTGATCAAAAAATATATATATATATGGTAGGCCTATTTTTAACACAGAAACGAATTTAGTCATAATTTATTCATAAAAAGTGAATTTGTTTCATACAGAAAGTATACATGCATCTAATTGAATATATTATATTATTATTATATGTACACTGCCATTCAAAATGTTTGAAAAAAAAAATTTTTAAAGATGTTTCTTCTGCTCATCAGGGATGAAGTTATTTGATCAAAAATACAGAAAAAAACAGTAATATTGTGAAATATTAGTACAATTTAAAATAATGGTTTTCTATTTTAATATACTGTGAAATATAGTTTATTCCTGTGATGCAAAGCTGAATTTTCAGCATTATTACTTTAGTCTTCAGTGTCACATGATCCTTCAGAAATCATTCTAATATGATGATTTATTATCAATGTTGGAAACATTATTTTTTGGGACCTGTTATACGTTTTTTTTTCTTTGATACTTTGATAAATATAAAGAGTTAAAAAGAACAGTATTTATTCAAAATATAAATATTTTCTAACATTTTAGGTATTTACCATCACTATTTATTAATTTAACACATCCTTGCTGGAAAATCTAAATTTCTTTCAGGACAAAATTACTGACCCCAAACATTTGAACGGTAGTGTAGGCTATATTATTACAAAATATTTCTATTTTAAATAAATGCTGTTCTTTTTTACTTTTCATCAAAGAATCCTGAAAAAAGTATCACAGGTTCCAAAAAAATATTAAGCCGCAAAAACTGTTTCCAATATTGATAATAAATCAGCATATTAGAATGATTTCTGAAGGATCATGTGACACTGAAGACTGGAGTTATGATGCTGAAAATTCAGCTTTGCATCACAGGAATACATTGTTTTAAAGTATATTAAAATAGTAAACCATTATTTTTAAATTGAGATAATATTTCATAATATATTTTTCTGTGTTTTTGCTATCTTTGCAGCTTTGATGAGCATAAGAGATTTCTTTAAAAAAAAAAAAAAAAAAAATCTTT
>NW_015540857.1:1112824-1131323 GCF_001515605.1 Sinocyclocheilus anshuiensis | reverse complement strand
ACATTGCATAAGTATTCATACCCTTAACTAAATATTTAGCTGAAGCACCTTAACAGCCTCAAGTATTTTTGGGTATGCTACGACAAGCTTTGCACATCAGCATTTGGCAATTATCTGTCGTTCTTCTCCTCGTCTCTTCACCTCTCAAGTTGTCAGGATGGATGAGGGCAGACGCACAATATCAGGTTTCTCCAGAAATATTTGATTGGGTTCAAGTCCAGGCTGTGGCTGGGCCACTCAATGACATTTATAGAGTTGTCTACAAGCCACTCTTGCTGTGTGTTTAGGGTCATTGTCCTGTTGGAAGGTGAACCTTCTGCCCAATCTGAGGTTCTGAATGCTCTGGACTGGGTTTTCATTAAGGCTATCTCTATATTTTGGTGCATTGAGCTTTTCTTCTACTCTGACGAGTCCCTCAGTCCCTGCTGCTGAAAAACAGCCCCACAGCATGAGGCTGCTACCAGCACACTTTACTTTTGGGATGGTACTCTGCAGGTGATGAGCAGTGCCTGGTTTCCTTCAAACATGATGCTTAGAATTGAGGTTCATCAGACTAGAGAATCTTGTTTCTCACAGTCTGAGTGTCCTTTAGGTGCTTTTTTGCAAATTCCAAGTGTGTTTTTCCATGTGTCTTCACTAAAGAGAGGATTGAGTCTGGCCACATCGACATAAAGCCCAGATTGGTGGAGTGCTGCAGTGATGTTTGTCCTTCTGTAGATTTCTCCTATCTCCACATGTGATCATGGAGCTCAGCTCAACTAGAGTGACCATCATGTTCTTGGTCACCAGTCAAACCAAAGCCCTTCTCCATCAATTGCTCAGTTTGGCCAGGAGGCCAGTTCTAGGAAGAGTTCTAGTTGTTTCAAATGTCTTCCATTAAAGGGTTAGTTCACCCAAAACCTCATATGTCATCCACCCGGAGCTGCTTCCATTTACAACAGTGAGCGCAAGCTAGATTAAATTGATTATTACATTTTAAATATGGTAGTTATTTTTCTTACAAAAATGCATCGATTCGCTACAGGAGGACTTTGTTCACACCCCGGAGCTGTGTGAGACACTTTTTTTTATGGATGGGTGCTTTTTATTTAACTTCTTTTGGACTGATGCATGCAACACCTGCTGAGTGCCATTAAACAGCTTGAAAGATCAAAGACCGTTTTTTTATATAACTCCGACTGGATTAGTTTGAAAGAAGAAAGTCATATACACCTAGGATGCATTGAGGGTGAGTAATTTATGGGCCAATTTTAATTTTTGGGTGAACTAACCCTTTAAGGGTAACAGAGACTACATGCTTCTGTGAACCTTCAATGAAGCAGAATTTTTTTCTGAACTCTGTCCCAGATGTGTGGCTTGATGCAAACCTGTTTCTGAGCTTTACAGGCAGTTCTTTTGACCTCAGGGCTTGGTTTTTGCTCTGATATGCATTTTCAGCTGCTAGACGTTTTATTAAGATGTGTGTGCCGTTCCAAATCATACCCATTCAATTGAATTTGCCACAGGTTAACTTCACTTGAAGTGTAGTAACATCTACAAGCAATATGAATGCTCCTGAGCTAAATTTTAACCGTCCTAGATAAGGGTGTGAATACTTATGCAATGGAATCAATTAAGTTTTTTTAAAGCAAAGATGCAAAGATGTTAAAAACTTGTTTTTTGCTTTGTCATTATGGTGTATAAAAACAATGTTCTCATAATAGAAGTAATGCAAAAAAACTATAATGTATAAATAAATATTAAAGTATTTAGACATCCCAGTAGTCCTTGTTGTACTGCTTTCAATTAATGTATTTTAATATATTTTATTTTAATTTATATTTAATTCAAAAAATCACCATTGAGAGTAATGTTAATTTTGCAAACTGTAAAATAAATACATTTTGGGTTGAAATATGCTTACTTTCCGTAAAAATTATTCTACAATGCCTAAAATCTTAACGGTCTCAAAATGGTCTTTTTACAAATATAATTTCTTCTTTTTAATAGAGACTTTCTGTTGAAATGATGCATGTTTTCCCCCACACCCCAGTGAGGAGTGATAGACCAAAATGCAACGACAGAGAAAAAGCTCGACAGAGACGCACTCAGGTCATTATCAGTCCATCAGCCAGCTGTCTCCAACAATATTCACCATATTCACCTTCACTGTGTCTGTCTGTCGGCCCACCTGTCTGCCTGCTGCAGACGAGCCCGTCTCTCCCCCGCTAATGAATAGGTCCAGCCCAATAATGGACTCTTTAGAAAACGCTGTCAGTGTGAAGAGCTGTTTGGGTGTGCTCATGTGACCCTGTAGGGCACGGAAAAGGAGCCCTGTTTATCCAAAGAGTGCTTTCACATTTAATCCATTCATTAAGCACGGAATGGTGTAATTATGCTGTGTGTTAACCACGGATGAAGATCAGACTCTGTGTGTGTGTGCGGGGGGGCGAGAGAGAGAGAGACGTTTGTTTCTGGGGCTGTGCGGGAAACAAAACAGGCGGCCATGAATATATAATAATGTTTATTGTTATTAAAAATCAGGCTTACAAGGGAAATGTCTGCGGATGGGAATAATTCAAGACAAACATTCCAACTTTCAAGATTCGGGGAGGAATTTGCGAAGAACCAACTGATAACGTTGTTAATTTGCGCATGCATTGTTTAGTACTAAAGGAATGATGCAAATCAGAGGACGACGCAA
Source organism: Sinocyclocheilus anshuiensis (assembly GCF_001515605.1). NCBI lineage: Eukaryota > Metazoa > Chordata > Actinopteri > Cypriniformes > Cyprinidae > Sinocyclocheilus > Sinocyclocheilus anshuiensis. Next base: position 1,128,640 of record NW_015540857.1, on the reverse strand, counting down.
AAAGGATGATTTTTTGCAGGGCGCAATTTGTGATCCCAATGCCATTTTGGAGTGCTGAATTGCTTTAAAAATGAAAGTGTGGGTGAATGAGAGAATAAGACGCAGGAATTGTGTTGAAGTATTGTAAATGTACGGAGATGTTCAAAAAAATTAAATGGTAAATCAGTCGACTTTTGTGGTGTCTACCTTTGTTTTATTTCGTTTAACAAAAATATTTTTTGTTGTAGTTAACAATATTATGGCTGAATTCTCATTACAGTAATGTAAAAATATATTCTCATTATTGTCATACAAAAACTACAAAAAGATATGAAATTATACAGTATATACGTCCATTTAGTATTTGTTTTACTGTTTGTTTACATTTTATTTTAATAAATTAAATGTAAAAAACACAAAATAATGTGAATTTTGCAAAAAATAAAATAAATGTACTATTTGCAGTGAAAACAATGTCACAATTTAAAAAATCTTAAAACTTTTAAAACTTTTAAACTTGTCTTACTTTTAATTGGTACTTTCTGGTGAAATTATGCACATTTTGTCTTTTTTTTTTTAAATTTTTTAGGTAGAACTAGAGATGATAATGTGTCGTTAGATGTAGAGTTTACACAAACATTTAAATAAAAGTTTTTTTTTCTTTTGCACAAAAAAAAATCCTAGCACCTGATTTTTTTTTAATCTTTGTTGGACTTTTATTTTGATATCATGTTGTAAAGTCTTTTATTTTTAAAATGTTTTGCTTCCTTTTGTTGTTAATCAATTAGGGTTTTGCATTTTGCCCTCAGTTTTGCCTTGTTCTTTGTTGTGCGTTAAATGTGTGATTTCCAGCCGTTTTGGTAAGTTTTCTCTGAATTAAGTACTTTTGCTTTTGTTTACACTATATTGTAGGATTAGCTATCGTATTACTTGCTATTATTATGTTTTTTTTAATCTCAGTTGTAGCGCTCTAATGTCATTCTTGCTTGTGTTTTAATGCACTACACCAGGTTTGACTTTATTGTTGTCATATTTCATTGGTTCCTCTCATTATTGACTGCAAACCATGATTGTGTTGTCTTGATGTACTGCGTTTAAATTGAATGAGATTTTGTATTTTTCATCCTTTGAATTTTTAAATTATCATTAGCATTAGCTAATTATTTGACTTTAAACCAGTACTGCTATCATGGGCGGTGCATTGAAACACATCAACACAGGGTATGGCCAATCAGGGCACAGAGAATTCTTTGAGTGGGTGGAGTCTGGAACACTAATGGAACATGAGCAGTGATTTCATTAACCCAGGACAGATTTAATTAACCCTGGACTGATTTTATTAGCTAAACGGTATTAAAGACATGGGAAGGGGGTCTTTTTCACTCTCTCTGCCAATCATAGCCATCATCAGCCTCTGTTCTCTGAAGAAAAACCCTTTCAGATAAGTTTATTCAGTTTATGAATGGCTGCCATCATGGTTTGATACGGTACGGTTTGACAGAGAAAGAAAGAGCAGTTATGGCACAACATAGTGCTTATAACAGAATAACAAAAATGTGAGATTAAGTGTTTCCACTGTAAAATGTTGGTTGTTTACCTCAGGAAGTTACACAAACAATCTTGATATAAAAAAAAAATGTTTCAGGTATTGTTTAAAAAATAACTTGTGTGTGTATAATAGGGCTTAATATTGATTTATTTTCATCTTTATTTTTGAGAAATGTTGGTTGTTTACCTCGGGAGGTATTACTAAATAACTTTTTTTTTTAGCATTTATTTTAAATAATAATTAATTTCAATTATTATTTTTCAAAAAAATTCCTTTATATTTGTTATTTTATATTTTGAATTATATTTTATATTTAATTTTAAATATTTATTTTAAAAAGCAAAAATATAAATATAAAATATCTTTATTTGTTTAAATATCTTAATTCTTTATCATTTATTTGAACTAATTTAAAAAAAATATTAAAATGTCTATATATTGTTATTTTTACGTTTATTTTAAAAAGTAAAACACGTAAATATAAAAGATCTTTTAAATTTAAATAAATTATATATATTTTGAATTATTTCAAATAATTTTAATATTTCAATTATTTTTAGAATAGCTGTTGTAATTATTGTATTGTAATTGTATATAATTTTTATATTTTCATATATATGTGTGTGTGTGTATGTGTGTGTGTGTACGTACAATTGTAATAAATTATTTAAATAATTAAATAAAGAATTATTTTTATCACTTACATTTAAAATTCTATAACCATCTTATTGCTTTAAAGAAAATAAATTGACACTGCTTTGTACCCTATGCATAGAAATCGCCCCATACCTCTCATTAACAAACATAATCATCATGTTTAAGCTCTTTAATTAACAAACACAATCATCTTGTTTAACCTTTTGTTTTTGCAAATATGGATCTGAATCATCTACATCTTTCTCAGCTGTGAGCACTTCCCTCCAGACAGCAGAATATGTTATGTGTTAAAGGGTTAAATACGGTTTTAATTGTGATGCTAATGTGCTCTGAGATGGGAGAGATTATTACGCCCTCAGGGACGGAGAGATGGAGGAATGGAGGAGAAGAGCCGAGCGAGCTGAGGTGGGAGGGATCCGGTCGGGGTATTTTAATGAGTGCACCTGAAATAAACAAAGAGATATCAGATTTGTCCAGTGACATGCTTGCAATATCCCCTTATGCCAACAATGACAGCAACTCTCTGGGAGTGTTCGGACTCGGACTGGTGAATCCCATATTATCGGGCAGGAGCCAACCGGGATGCCATGTGGGCTCAAATCCGAGCTGTCGCAGGGTCTTATCAGCCCCCGCCAGCCGCTAATCAATAATCTGATAGCGTCTCTGACATGATTGCATCTAAATTGGAGACATCTCCCTCTCTTTTTCTGAGACAAACACTGTGTTTTTGAATTTTGATGTCTGCAATAGGGGATTTTTGGGTTTAACCTTCTGTTTGTTTTATGGTTTTTGGCAGTATTGTTGCAAATCCTCGGAGCCAAGGAAAACGGGATGGATTAGGAGCGAATTCTGGCTCGCTGTGGTCCAGATGTGTTTGGGAATGGTTGGTCGGGGAGCCTCTGCAAGATGTTGGGCAATTTTGGAGAAAATTAGAAATAAGCAAGAGGGTTTGTTGACCTCATTTTTGTGGATGTTGAGTTCCACCCTGATACAGACACATTTTTTGTGGTCGGCTCAGCAGAAGAAATCCCAATGTTTCATTTTCACCCCGTTAGTTCACTGCTGAGCTATTAGCTTGCCGTTAAAAGAGGGAATTTGGAGATAAAAAACGGAGGGATTTAAGCTATAGGCTATTTTAAATTCTACAATCTTAAGGGTTCTGTACCTCTGAAAACCTTTGGGAACAGGCCTGAATTTGTCTTTGCATGTCAAATGCTGCCTTTTTCCATTGCTGGAGTGCAGATTGTGGTGCCAGATTCTGATGGAGTTGGTTCTGGGCTGGAAAAATCACTTCTGTTCTCCTAAAACCTGCTGGTCTTAATCCAGAGGCTGGTATGTTAGAGGTGGGATTATGTCCAAACCAAGTCTACAGAACAGAAGTTAGAAAACCTTAACAACTGCATAGCAACATACTAAAACCATTCTGAAAACTGTAAAAACTGCATAGCGACTTATTAAAACTACTTCAAAAACCTTAACAACCCCACAGCAATGCAGTAAAACCACTCCAAAGAAACTTAACCAAATAGCAATGCACTAAAACCACTCAGAACACCTTAGCAACCTTAGTCACATAGCAACATGTGAAAACCTTAACAACTGCAGAGCAACATACTAAATCCACTCTGAAAACCTTAACAACTGCATAGCAATATACTAAAAACAGAAAAATGTATTATTAACCATTCAGCCAAATTTGAATGATAAAAAAAATCAGCTAAGTACATAAAATAAGTTATCGAAATCTTGAAAAAAATGGGTGGTATCCTCTGCTCTCAAACGCTGGCGGCGTGTCCGCTGTCTGCGCTGAAACCTCGCCCACTCGCGGGAAAGCTGCCGCCTCTTAACTGCCTGAATGGATGCTCATAGCAGCTTAATTGGATTTACAAAGCCATACATATTTGCCCATACATATTTGCTCCGGTGCGTCATCGACAGTTATTATAGTGTTAGGGGAGGGGCCATGATCGGTGGGTCCAGTGCGTCATCGAGCCACCGTTTTAGCCCCGCCCAAAAAATCCTGAACACAGAATTGGTGAAAAACTGTTTAATGGTCTAACTCCACTATTCAGTACTACAGAATTCACAGTATTTGTAATGTGTTTCAGCAATACATTTGTAACATTTATAATGCGTTTAGAAACAATTCTCAGAATTGACTTTACAGGGACTTTAACAACCACACAGCAACACACTAAAACCACTCAAAAACCTTAACAACCACTTAGAAACAGGCTAAAACCAATCTGAAAACCTCAACAACCGCATAGCAAAACACTAAAACCATTCTGAAAACCTTAAAGGGGTGGTTCATTGGGATTTCACTTTTTTAACGTTAGTGTGTAATGTTGCTGTTTGAGCATAAACAATATCTGCAAAGTTACGAAGCTGAAAGTTCAATGCAAACGGAGATATCGTCTTTTACAATTCTGGCAGTTTAATGCCTACAAAAACGGCTGGTAGGGACTACAACAAGTTACTTCCTGGGTTCGTGACATCATGACCCAGATAAACCCATGGACGCGCATGCGGTTGCTGTACTGTATTAAAGCTTTAATCAGGATAAAACCGTATATTAAAAGCTAACAAGCAGCAGCATTTACAACAGTGTATCTAAAAGTATGAGACAACAACAATTAAGGCCTACCATTAAAAGCCGTGCTTGCACAGGTTCTGCACGATCCTCTTCAATAATATCCTCTGCTTCTCAATCGGGCTCAAACTGATAAGCGATATTAACGACGCCGTTGTTTACAATACAACCGGAGCACATGCCGCTGAGGTGAGGGGCGGGACGATTAGACGCGCACTAGAGGCGGTTTAGCCAATCACAACACACAGGGCTAGCTAACCAATCAGAGCCCATCGCCCATTTCTGAGGGAGGGGCTTCATAAAAACAGGAAAAGATCAGCCCATTTCTCAGAGAAGGGACAGAGCGGTGTGGAATAAAGGTAAATTATGTGAAAAATAATGCGTTTTTTTTTTTTTTAAACGAAGCATTAACACATGTTAGACTGCACCCCATAAACACAATCAAGCCTAGAAAAAACCCAGTGCACCCCTTTAACAACCACTTAGCAACACACTAATACAACTCCGTTAACCTTAAGAATCGCATAGCGATGCACTAAAACCATTCCAAAAACCTCAATTACATAGATACAGACTAAAACCATTATGAAAACCCTAATAAGCTCTTAACGACACACTAAAACCACTCCAAAAACCTTAACAACTGCATAGCAACAGACTAAAACCACTCCAAAAACCTTAACAACCAGTTAGAAGCAGGCTAAAACCATTCTGAAAACCTTACCAACCATTTAGCAACAGAATAAAACCACTCCAAAAACCCTAATAACCACTTAGCAACAGACTAAAACCACTCCGAAAACCTTAACCACTTAGAAACAGACTAAAACCATTATAAAAACCCTAACAACTGCATAGCGACACACTAAAACCACTCCGAAAACCTTAACCGCATAGCGACACACTAAAACCACTCCGAAAACCTTAACCGCATAGCAACGCACTAAAACCGTTCCGATAACCTTAACAACCGCATAGCGATGCACTAAAACTACTCTGAAAACCTTAACAACCACATAGCAACCCACTAAAATACTCCAAAAAACTTAACTGCATAGCGACACTAAAACCATTCCGAAAACCCTAACAACCAAATAGCTACACTCTAAAACCACTTTGAATACCTTAACAACTGTAAAGCTACTTAGAAATACTTGGCAAACACATTGCAATGTGCTACACCACTCAGATGGCCATAGCAACTTCATAGTAACAAACTAGACACAAAGCAACAAACCGCACAGCAACACGCGAAAATCAATCTGAAAATCTTAAGAACTGCACAGCAACATGTCACATGTTAAAGCTGCTTAGAAATACTTGGCAACCACACAGCAACATGCTACACCACTCAGTTGACCATAACAACCGGATAGCAACATGCTAGAGCCACTCCGTTCACCCTAGCAACTGCATAGTAACATGCAAAAACCACTCAGAACACTTTAACAACCGCATAGCAACACAGTAGAGGTTTGAAAGGTTTTAAAAAGTTTTGTTTGACAGCCTCAGCTGTATTGTTTGTCACATGATGGCTCAAGTGGGCAGTTCTTGGCCAGCAGAAGCTGCATTGTGATGGTCTGATGTCCGAGACTCTAGACAGCTGTGCTTCTCCAGTCCAGCGCAGGACAGACTGATGCAGGGCTCATCATAATGCAGCTACACTCAGGAAACGGCTTTAATGATGCTGTTTTCAAACACATGTTCTCAAATCTATTCCTCGTTTCCTGAGAGACACAGGATGAAACCGTCGTTAAGGTACCGACGGACACTATTTTAATCCATTTATCAGTTTAAAAAGAAGCACAGTCGGAGTCCAGAGGCCATGACAACAAATTGGAAACATCAGTTGGCGATAAACAATGTTTGTCTTTATTTCTACTGGAAGTTTCAGGCAGCTTTAGTGTTTCATAATCCAAAAGGGAGAAACCATTAAAAACAATTTGTGTCTGTGGCTTCCTGTGTTATGGGTGTACAGACTTATTACACCACGAGATACTAAAAGTTTGTCAGCTGTGTTTTGTCAGAAGTGTTGCTTTGATGTAAAAGTGTCAAAACCCATGCAAATTTCCTGCGATAATGTTTAGATGAGCAGATTCTACCAAATAATAGTGACGAATCGATCTTCTAAACCAACTCTTTTTAGTGATTCATTCAGACTTATTCTCAAATAATTTTTTTTACTGTATAGATTATTTAAGTGTATAGATTACACTAAAAATAGAACATTAAAACCAATTAGAAAACGTTGACAACTGCATAGCAACATACCAAAACCACTTCAAAGACCTTAGCAACCACATAGCAACATACTAAAACCACTCCAAAATCCTTAGCAACCGCATAGAAACATACTAAAATCACTCCATAAACCTTAGCAACTGCATAGCGACATAATAAAAACACTCCAAAAACCTTAACAACCGCATAGCAACATACTAAAATCACTCTGTTGCTATGCGGTTGTTAAGGTTTTCAATCTAAATCCACTCAAACCTTAAAAACTGCATGGCAACATACTAAAATCACTCCGTAAACCTTAGCAACCGCATAGCAACACTCTAAAATGAGTCAGAAACACTTGAGCTGCATAGTGACACACTAAAACCACTCCAAAAACCATAACAACTGCAAATCAACACACTTAAATCACTCTGAAAACATTAACAACAACATAGCAACACACTTAAATCACTCTGAAAACCTTAGTAACAGCATATAACATTAAATCCACTCCAAAAACCTTATCAACTGCATAGCAACATTAGTTTAATTATTTGAACCAGTTCATTTAAGTGACTCACCCAAATGAACTGATTCACTAAAATGACTCCGACTCGGCATATAAAACTGCATTTGCTAGTTATACAACAAACATTTTGGACCGGCTGCATGGATGTGAACTTGCCACTGCAATTTCTAAGTGTTTTATGAAGGTTATGCTAACGTTGTACCACAGTAGTACTTCTACTGGTGCCTGCGGCGATTTATGACGTCGAAGGAGGTGATTCTTTGACCCTCATGACCCCTGAGACTCACACACTCAGGCTTCAAGCCACCTAGAGCACATGTGCCTCTGCCTGATATAGAAACGGTATTGAATTATAAGCCTGGAACATCGAATATTCTTCCTTATTGTTCTCTATCTATGGGGGTAGAATTGTTGCATTATTCCAAATAAATAGATTATGATCCACAAATAAATGTAAAGAGATTTACAAAAAAATTAACACATTGACAAATAAATAGAATGAGAGCCACAAATAAATCTCAGAGTTTCACAAACATTATCCAAATAAATAGATTATGATCCACAAATAAATGTAAAGAGATTTACAAAAAAATTAACACATTGACAAATAAATAGAATGAGAGCCACAAATAAATCTCAGAGTTTCACAAGCATTAATTAAATTCACAAATAAATAAAATGAGATTTGCAAATTAAAAACATATTCACAAATACATTTTTATGTCACAAATACAACTTTGCTTGCCATTCATTTGTGAATCGCGTCCTGTACATTTGTAGATCATTGCACGCATTTGTGGATATAGCTCGCTGTGCATTTGTGGATTTTGAAACATTTCCAGTGTCAAGACGCTGACAATCCACAAATGTGTGGACTCCACCCACCGTCTACTAAAGCCAATCAGATAGCAGCCACACTTCACTGACCAATCATAGCACGTTCTCGCTATAACCAATCACGTTTTGCTTTACAATCAGGGCGTTCTTGCTGAAATATCTTCATTCATAATATGCGTTGGCTCAAATAGGAAATATAAGGGCCATAAAAATTGATACAGTAAAAGATGTTATTGGATTTCGTTAGACCATTAGACTGTGTATCAAGCCAACCCACAGTATATTTTACATGCCTTTGAAAATGCCAGAGAAACAGCGCTTTAAATCACTGCTATGGGAACAATCCTATACTGGATACAAACGCGTTATGGAAGCGTCATTCAAGATGGAAAGAAAAGCGTCAATAAGTAACTGACTAATAAATTACTGGATTCAACCTCATGATAAAAATGTGTGTTTGTGTAATCGGTTAAATTGCCGTTACACAACAGCCAACATAGCGTTTTCCAGTTTTTCAGTGAAGCAGTTTATGAATATGAGCAGCTTTGTGGATCTAACGATGTATATAGCATTATAAATAAATGTCCTTCATCGTGTGTCGCGCCTGTGTCACTGATCCTGATGGAAATATAAAGAAGCCATTTTGCAGGGGTGCAAAATTAATCTGCTCCCGCCCTGATTGTAAAGCAAAACGTGATTGGTTATAGCGAGAACGTGCTACGATTGGTCAGCGAAGTGTGGCTGTTATCTGATTGGCTTGAGTAGACGGTGGGTGGAGTTCATACATTTGTGGATTGGTGTGCGTCTTGACGCTAGAATTGTCTCAAAATCCACAAATACGCACAGCGATCCACAAATAAATGCCAGGCAAAGTTGTGTTTGTAGAATAAAAATATATTTGTGAATATATTTTTTATTTGCAAGTCTAATTTTTTTTTATATTTGTGAATTTAATTCATGTTTGTGAAACTCTAAGATTTATTTGTGGATCTCATTCTATTTATTTTGTGAATATGTTTGGTTTTTGTTAGTCGCTTTACATTTATTTGTGGATCATAATCTATTTATATGGAATAATGCAACAATTCTACCCCCATATCTGTCTTCTCTAGATTTAGGATTAATTTCTGCTCTTCTCTGGCCAGGTTTCTCTCATTCATGCATCTCAAACGACCAAATCGAGGAGTAAGTGTGTGTCTGTGTGCCCTTTCTTCATTGTATTCCAGTCTTTTTCTGTACATGTCTGCCCTAGATTCCCAGCTAGATCTTCTAATATGCAGTGAAACGTGAATTGTAGATACAGTGGCCCTAAAATGTGTTTGGACAGATTTAAAATTTAATTAAAAAATGTAAAATGTATGCAAAAATGCATAAATGTCATTGCAAAATATCAAACCGAGTGGCATTTATTTGAATTTTGAAGAAATTCAATTCACTTTCTGCCACTGATTGACGTTTAGTTTTATTTAATCAGTAAACGTGCAATTTGACTCTGTTGAGTGTGAATATTTTGTCCTTCCTTTGAACTTTAAGTATTTGTGATGTATTGTCTGATCGTAGACAAATTCATCTTCATCTTCTGCTGCTGACAGCCACTTCAGATGAATCGGAGAAAACGCCTCGGTTGCATTAATAATTAATCAAAGAAATGTGTGTAAGTGTGCTGTGTGTGTATTTTTAGCATAACGATAAACTAAAAAAAATACCATGGTTTTACCATGCTTTTATAGTATGTACCATAATAAAACCATGTTTTTGGACACACATAGTGGTATTAAACTTGTACCATTGTATATATCAAAATATCGTTGTATTAACATCTAGTGGCTTAATTTTACCATGGTAAAACCGTAGTACTTTTTGTAAGAGGTCTTAAAAAGCATCCAGTGTTTCTTGTTCATGTTCAACGGGAAGTGAGCAAATCCAAACACGGATACAGTGCTTCCCTTCAGCTGAATTGCACAGGATGCAGGAAGTCATCTGATGAGGTCACTGTCAGTGTCAGTGATATCCTGTCACTGATGTAACCTCAGGTGTTGTATATTTCCGATAGGAAAACTATAAGTGGGAGAATAAAAACAAGGATTTGTGAGGTCTTAATTTACAAGAATCTTAATGATGGGAAGTTACACTGAAACTAAGAAATTTAGAAACAAGCTACTTTAAATTTTAATCTTTAAACTTTAAACTAATAATTTAAATGAATGTATAAATTTAATTAGAAAAAAACCACTGAAAATTGTAAATAAAGATTATTGGATTACGTTTTACAAGAAAATAGTACTGTTTTAGTCTTACTACTTTAAAATTTCATGTTTAATTCAATGCGTTCCTTGCGATTTCTTTGTAATTATTTGCTCAGCAAAAAGTAAATTGTAGAATTGGTTGTGATTGCATCCCATTGCTCAGCAGTTTCGCGCTCTGTGGGAGGAAGTCTGTTTTCAATCGCAAACCACAAAATCTCAGCATACAACTCTTCTGGTTTATTAGAGATTGATACATCAGCCAGGCCAGTAAATCTGGGTTTTGCACTAACCACAAGATAACCTGCCAATAACCTCGAAACGGCCAAATATCGTCCGATTAATCGCCTGGCTGATATATCTATCGCTAATAACCCCGCAGAAATGTTGTGGTTTGTTTACTTCTCTGCGATTAAAAACAGGCTTTTCTAGCTGAATGGAAGAAGACAATGGAAAATATACTTATTTCTTTCTCAGCTGGGGATATGTGTGTGTGCGTACGTGTGTGTGTGTGTATGAGGAAGCGACCATCCATTTCACGACCCCACCAGACGGAAAAACACACTCATACCAGGTTGTCAAGGAAACAAACTTGTCACATCTTCATTACTTTTAATTGTTTTTCTTCTTGATGGGCTGTTTGTGTTATGATTTAATGTTTCAATTTTCAATAATCAAAACCAGCAGGCACAGTTACAACACACAAATGTACAAGCTGTTTTATTCTGGGTTTTGCAGTCCAGTTGGACTCTTCTTTGTGTATGTGTATGTGTATGTGTATGTGTATGTGTATGTGTATATGTGTGTGTGTGTGTGTGTGTGTGCGCGCGCGCGTGTGTGTGTGCGTGTGTGTGTGTGCGCGTGTGTGTGTGTGCGCACGTATCTTTTATTTGGATGCGTTTATTGGGCTTCACCTCGTCTTGCCAATATTTTGACCTAAAACTTTGGCCTTGGTCAGTTCTGATGAAGTCATGAAGTTACACCCCGTCTTTACAGACATGTGCTGGCTCTTTTCACGACATATCGAATTGTTTGCTTTGCATCTTTTCCGCAGGTTTCCGAGAAACTCAACTTTAAAACATATTTTTTCTGCAACCCCAGAAATTCAGTCTTTACTTGTAGGACTGCTCTGAGAAACATCAAGAAATATGTGTCAAATATGTTTAATTCCCTGAAATAGCTACATGTGTGTGGAAAATGCAGGAGTTATTTCTGGTAACTGATTGATTTAGAACATCTTGCGACAAGAAACTTGGATGCCAGCTTAACTCATACATTTTTGACTATTTTGACAATAGGTAAATTAGTGACATCAGATGTATTAACTAAAGATCGAGTGTTTTTGTTTTTATGGGATTTATTTGTTATTGCTTTTTTAATACAATAATATTCAAAGTTAATACTACTGTTGTTTTTATTTACCATTATATTTATTGCAGTTTTTGGGGATCTAAATGGTCAAGTTTATTTTTATTTTGAAGTAACATGATAATAATTGAAATCAATTACCAATTTATTATTTTAAAAAAAGAAAAGAAAAGAATTGCCCAACGGGTGTCCCGAGTTCCAGTGCCGGCTTGCGGACCTTTCCCAATCCCGTCCCTCCACTTCGCTTTCTGTCCACTTACTGTCCTATCGAAATAAAGGCATAAAAAGCCAAAAACAAAATTTTAAATAAATAAATAAATCACTTTTTGACCAATATATAGGTTTATTTAAAACTGCTTAATGTTTTACAGTGTAGTTAATGTTGTAATAAAATTGTTGGCGCCGATAGCCTAGTGTGGGACATATAACGCCGTTGAATTGACCTTTCCCGACCCATATATATATATCTCGAAGTACCGATATTAAAGAACCGATTATGTTGAAATTTTGGGGTAAAATGGCCATTGACGGCTATTCTTTACAGTATGAAAAATTTTATGTAAATATGATCGTCATACCTGTTAATAACCAAACTTTTTACACTCAACAGGGTAATTCACAGAGGAGTTTATCTGGATTTAGACGCAGCAGTGTGAACATGTCCAGAGAGTTGTTACATCTGCGAAAATTCAGCGTTAAGAGATCCTACAATCGCACAGGTAATCTAGAAACAATTACTCAAATTGGTGAGTCATTGTTTCAATCTTAACGTGAAATTTCCTGAAAAGAGCAGGAATGTTGATGACTTCTGGGTAGATCTAAAGGAAATGGAGGCTTTCCTTCGTGTGAGGGGTGTTGGAGTAGCCAAACCCTCGGCTCAATTTTTCCGACACCTCATAAAGCGTGAGCTATGCATGTGCGTGAGGGCTGAAATGATTCACGGCACCATGGAAACACAACTCACGGCTTCCTGCCGCACATATGGAAACGGTAAGGTCTGCCTGTGATCTCATATCAAAAACACCGTTAGGACTCTGAAGTTCAACCTGCTCTCTAGAGGACACATTCATCTCAGGAACTTCTTAAAGGTGTAGTTCACCTCTCACCCTCATGACGCTCCAAACCTGTGAGACTGACTTTCTTTTGAGGAGAAAAAGAGAATTTTTGAAGAACACTGTTGTTCATGCTGTTCCTTTTATACAACAGAAGCATATTGTGGTTGTCAAGCTTGAAAAATGAATATCTGAATGAAAACAGTTGTAGAATCAATTTTCACTCAGAAATTGCTAGCAAATTTCACAATTACACAGAAATGGCAAGTCACACATTGAATTGAATGTGAAATTTTGAAGTAGAAATACTGCAATTGTATATTCTTGTAAAACATAATCTTTTCTATTTTCAACTTTACAAAAAGCTTTAATCATATTTGTATATCTTAAACTAATTTTAATCATGTTTAATGGGCTGTCTTTTTAATGTGAAAACCTAACATTGATTTATATCAAATATTTAATTTAATCATATTTGTACTTTTAAAATACATTTACAGTATTAATCTTTAATGGGCTGTCTTTACTATTAAAACAATGTACATAATAATATACATATTTAATTAATCCTATTTGTGCATATAAAACCCTTAGTAGACGGTTTTTATTATTAAAATGTAATATTTAATAATATCAAATATTTAATGAATTATATTTGTACTAAATTTAATCATCTGTAATGATTACATTTTAATCATTACCCCCCAATATTTTCCTTGTTCTTGTTTTATTTGTCAAGTTTTATTTTGAAGTCATTTCATGACTTTTATTTTGAAAGGTCTGTATCTTTTGGCACTGTTTTTGATTCAGTTTTTTTTTTTTTTGAATCACTGATATTTTTTTCAAGGATCTCAGCCAATCAGTGTTGTAATGGTGCATTTTTTTCAGAGAAACTAGTCACAAACTAGTTACGACTCAAAATTGGTAATGTAACAGGAATAAAAACATAATAACCAATAATATTACGGCTTACTTTTTACAGTCCAAACAAAATCCACTGGATGAAGGCAAGTCTATTATTTATATCATTTAGAAATATGCCACATTACGCAAGTTGCGAATACCATCATCCTAAACTAATGAATAATACAACTCTTGTGTTTTCACTTCCAGTACTTCAACACCCATGAGTGAAAGACAGGATTTGTTATTCATGAGAAATATTTACTGTATCTTTGTTTACAGACAAACAGTGTTTTTCCGGGTTGATTGCTAGCGGTTTGACGCTCGGTGGGTTTTATCCTGAGCACTTCTTGGCCCTGACGGACAGAACGAGGAGAGAGCGAGAGGTTTTTGGCTTATGATTTTCCATAAGCCTTTCCCTGTCACCACTGCATTATACAATCCAACCCACAAGCTGCGGCTCAGCACTGCTGACAAGCACCTCAGCTTTAGAAGATGAAAGAACCAAATATTGCAATTCTCCCCCTCCCCCCTGTCAGTATCATAAAAGCATTGGGCCGATATTACCATGCTGATGTGACTCCACATAATCCGTGTGTCAGCAGTTCAGCCTCATCCAGAGCGCAAAGAAAACAAGGATGTGCCAGATTGGTTAAATGGCAAACAACTGCATCAGTGAGGGAATGAAATCAACAGCGCTGGCAGCGAAGATAGTTTGCGTTATTGTGGTGTCGTAGTTCGTAAACCTGGATTACTTTTTTTTTGCTCCATTTACGTTTGTTTTATTTTATACATATTGCAGACATGAAACATTTTCAATAAAAGGTATTTTTAAGTGTAAAAATAATAATGTATGAAATAATGTGGGCGGGGCTTATTTTTATAGATTGGATTTGATTGGATCATGACAATCGGTACACTTATTATTGGATAATAGGCTATTATTTTTCCCCGCTCGCATGGCTTCAGGAGAAAAGAAAAGCCATTTTACAGGTTGAATACATTACATTTTGATCAAGTTGATGAAAAGATTTGTCCTGTAGAATAAAGTTCTCTGAAAAAAGAAAATAAATTGCATAAGATGTTGATGGACATCTATTAAGAAAGTAATTGGGCTTAATTTTGAGTTCATGTTATTTTAAATCTACATGTAAAACCAAGATACGTGTATTTAACTTTTTTTTTAATGCAACTTTTTCTTATTGAAAATGCATTTTCTGTTAAATGATGGAGGGCAAGACTTGATTTTGTTTTGATTGGATTAGACTGTGAAAAGCAGGCTGCAGAAATAAATATTATTTTAGCCCACTCGCATGGTCTTGGCAGAAAAAAGGTCATTTTAGATGTGAAGAGCATTATATTTAGTTAAAAGCTGAAGACAATAAACTTCTTTTTTCTTAAGGTGCACTAATGGATTTGGCATAATAAAACCAGGGACCGGTATTAAGAAAGTAAATGGTCTCAATTTTGAATTGTTTAATTTTATATAAACGTATGAATACAATTAGTGAAAAGCTGGTTGGGTATTGGATAATATTATTTTTCACTTCTTATTTTTTAATAATTTTTTATAACATTATTGTATATGTAACTATAAATATATTTAAATGATATTTTCCTAAACTTTTTTTTCCTTAGACTGACATGCACTGATGAATTTAGCATAATAAAAACAGGGACATTTAGTGAATAGTCAATAATTTATAAATTAATTTTGATTTCACGCCATATTTAATAGATATTTAAGAACAGACACATTTCAGATATATTTGATTTTAATGCAGCTTTTTTTTTTTTTAATAATGCAAGAAGGGACTTGATTGAAAAAATAAATTATATATATATATATATATATATATATATATTTAAAATAAAAACTATTT
>NW_015540857.1:1085318-1112754 GCF_001515605.1 Sinocyclocheilus anshuiensis | reverse complement strand
TTAGCATTGCATTATTATATACTTTATTATAATAAAAATTATAATAAGACGAACTCAGATAAACCATATATATATATATATATATATATTGTAAAAGGTAACTTTTAAAAAAGGTAGCATATTAATCTTTGATTTCATGTTGTTTTAAATATATAATTGTAAACAAGAAAAACATATGTTTTTTTGTTTTCTTTTTACTTATTTAACTGAAAACTCATGTTCTTAAATAATACAGAACAGGACTTTAATTCATTTTATTGATCGGTTCTGAATGGATCATGAAAAGCAGGCTGTTATTATTGGACAATATCAAATTTTCCACCCTTTAGGTGTTTGTTACACCAGTAGGGAATTTTTTTTTTATAAAGGCAGAAAAGGTTATTAAATCTTTCAAAAAAAAATGTTTTTTTTGAAAGTTGGTAAATACTAAAAAAATAACATCTAACATTTTATGTATATTTATTTATATTTATAGTCATGCCCAATAAACCATGGACATTTAAATATTTATTAGTATTATTGTATTTGTTTTTATTACTTAGTATGTTTATTTAAGAAGACATTTGTATTTAAGTAAATAAGGTCAGTTTTGATTATTTCTATTTTCTTTTTTTAGTTTGAGAAATGAACACATTCTGAACTGTACTGTATGTCAACAGCAAGTCTCGCCTGTGGCTTCCTACGCGACCCTCCTTAAGTGCTCGATTCGTCAGCCAATAGCGTGTCAGCAATCCTCCTAATTCCTCAGCTCCTGACCAATGAGAGTCCAGAGTCCTGTCGTGAACCCGCCCAAAGTCACTGCAGCTCTGGCTCAGGGGCGTCACACATTCTTTGTAATGTTTACTCAGACTGACAGAATCATCTATAGCAAACCAATCTGGAAGCAACCCACAGTCACTGGAGTGGAACTGGATTGAGTTAAGAGATGACATTTTCTTCAAAATATCACGTTTATGACATATCTGGGCCGGAATGCCACAAATTTATGCCCTGGAAAAAAAGTGAACTGCCTATTGTGTGACATTTCTGAACATCAGCGGCGTCAAGGGTGACCTTCTTTCTCTGAGACCAAATCATTTGTATATGGACTCCATTCGATATGTGATTTGTGCTAAATTATGTGCGGGAATCTGTCAGGACTGTGTCTGGATCATATTTCAACCCAAAATCAAAAGTTTAGCAATATACTGAAATATACTTTAGGACCATTTGCATCTCCCATGCAAAAGAAATCTACTTTTGTTGAAGCAAGATGGGTTTTTTTATGTGTTTTATGTAAATTTTTGGACGTGTTATGAATAAAATAACACGAACATCTAATGAAAAGGTTTACATCCTTATAGATTTGCATTTGGAGAAAGTTAGATGTTGTATATTCATCCTGCAATATCCCCTGCTGGGATCTATTGTAGCATGGCAGTTATGATGAAGAAGATGATGATGATTGCTCTACATGGGCGTATAGTGATACATCCTTTAGTGGAAAAATATATATACATGTAATGTACACTGAACAAAATTATAAATGCAACACTTTTGTTTTTGCCCCCATTTTTCTTGAGCTGAACTCAAAGATCTAAGACTTTTCTATGTACACAAAAGGCCTATTTCTCTCAAATATTGTTCACAAATCTGTCTAAATCTGTGTTAGTGAGCACTTCTCCTTTGCCGAGATAATCCATCCACCTCACAGGTGTGGCATATCAAGATGCTGATTAGACAGCATGATTATTGCACAGGTGTGCCTTAGGCTGGCCACAATAAAACAAATGGTGGTCACACCAGATACTGACTGGTTTTCGGACCCCCCCGGACCCCCCAATACAGTAAAACTGCACATTTCGTTTGTTAGAATCTAGAATTTTTGTTAATATTACTTTTTTATATTGGTTTCAGCCAGAAATTTAATCTTGGTGCATTCATAAAAACACATGCAGTTTTTATTTATTTATTCATTTATTTATTTATTTTATAATGAAGCTATCACACTACCTGAGACACATTTAGTTAGTGTTACTATTTCTGCCATATGTACATTAACTGACAGTCACCACTGATAAGCTACTAATACATTTTTTAGAAACTTAAAGGGGTCATATGACGTTGCTAAAAAGAACATTATGTTGTGTATTTGGTGTAATGCCATGTGTTTGTGGTTTAAGGTTCAAAAAACACAATTTTCCAAATACTGTACATTATTGTTTCTCCGCTATGCCCCGCCTTTCTGAAAAGCGTTGATTTTTACAAAGCTCATCGGTCTGAATCCAGTGGGTACATAATTACGGATTATAATGACTTAAACTGTCTTTTTACGCGTTGCGTTGCATCGCTCCGCATAAACATAAAACCATGTCTGCATTTGTGATCGGAGAAATGACAAACAAGCGCTACTCTACGCTGCTCAAAACTCACGTTTGAATCGTCAGTGGCAAATTCTTTAAATATAAAAAAACGTGCTTACAGACTGTGAGTCAGAAGCGCCAGATTATCCTTGCAAAGTTGGAACTGCCCCACTCCCCTTTAATTTGCTGTAAAGTTGCTTTGCAATGATTTGTATCGTGAAAAGCGCTATACAAATAAACTTGAATTGAATTAATTACGACAAAAATAAAATAAGTTGCATTGTAAAAATATGTATAATGCAATCATAAACAAGTTACAGAGGTTTAAGCTTATGAAAAATTTTTTAAAACACATTTTGCTCGAAAACTGCATGAAATTCAAGTTTTGTTCCAAATTTGAGGTTGATATTGCGAAAAAATTAGCTTTCAGTAAGATTTTGATTGGGCGCAGTACCAAATGTTTCCACTAGATGAAATTTGCTTCCCGGTCATTTCCATCCCGACTGGATTAGATTTCTTAAAGGATACTGTTAGCTAAAAAACAGTAGGTAATTCACTTAATTTTTTTTTACTCAAGTTTGCAAAAAAACAGGCGCTTTTAACTCAGACAGGCTTTAAATCACCTGTAAAACACATTTTACCTGATTTCCTCTGGGAAAACGAGTCTGAATAGGTCTTGCCCAAAAGATTTGATTGCAACCATGTGCCTTACATCATGTTTTGGGTCTCCTTCAGGTTGTGTTTGGACCGCTGCCCTCAGGGGAACGTGTAATCATTCACTGTACAGTGCAGACGTCAGCTTTACTGGAACCAGATGGAGAGACAGAGTCTGTGTTTACCTGGACCAGTGGGCACATATATGACCGTCCCCGACAGACATGTGAAATCTGACCTCAGGTCAGCCAGAGAGACTGTTCTCCATCCAAACGTTCAGTAGGTGCGCACACTTACAGATGTATTTACATGTAAAGTGGATCCGGTTACATACACATTTCTCTGAGGTCTGGCTTTGAGCCAGGTGTCTGCAGAACTGCACGTGATTAAGTACGAGTAAAACAAGAAAGAAAGCAAGAGAGGGAGAGAGAGAGATATTTATGTCTCCAAAGCAGCAGTGAAGTCTCTCGTGAGCTGTTTTCCTTTCAATGTGAAACGGCCCCCTCAGTCCAAAGCCTCAACAATATCCACCTTGCTGTGCTGCCCGACATGTTTAAGATTGCCTACACGCTCCAATACAGGCTGCTTATAGTTTTCATGCACAGTTTTTTATGTGTAATATTCAAATATATATGTGACCCTGGAGCACAAAAGCAGTCATAAGTAGCACGGGTATATTTGTAGCAATAGCCAACAATACATTGCATGGGTCAAAATTATCGATTTTTCTTTTATGCCAAAAATCATTAGGATATTAAGTAAAGATCATGTTCCATGAAGATATTTTGTAAATTTCCTCCCGTAAACATATCAAAACTTTTTTGATTAGTAATATGCATTGCTAAGAACTTAATTTGGACAACTTTAAAGGCGATTTTCTCAGTATTTAGATTTTTTTGCACCCTCAGATTCCAGATTTTCAAATAGTTGTAACTCGGCCAAATATTGTCCTATCCTAACAAACCATACATCAATGGAAATATTATTTATTCAGCTTTCAGATGTATAAATCCCAATTTCAAAAAATTGACCCTTATGACCCCTATGGTTTTGTGGTGCAGGGTCACATATATAGATTTGATAACTTTTTCTGCCTTTATAACTTTTTTTTTTCCTGCTGGCGTAACAGATGCCTTATGGGTAAGAGAATTAATACTGTCCAATAATAACAGCCTGCTTTTCACGATCCAATCAGATCCAGTCAATAATATGAACAGAAGTCATGTCCTGTATTATTTAAGAAAATGTGTTTTCAGTCAAAAAAGTTAATAGGTTAAATACAAATGTGCTCCTTGTTTACAAATTTAAAACATAATGAGATTAAAGATTAATATGCTTCATTTATTAGTGCATGTCAATTTATGCATGCTACCTTTTATCAAAACATTTT
Source organism: Sinocyclocheilus anshuiensis (assembly GCF_001515605.1). Classification (NCBI taxonomy): domain Eukaryota; kingdom Metazoa; phylum Chordata; class Actinopteri; order Cypriniformes; family Cyprinidae; genus Sinocyclocheilus; species Sinocyclocheilus anshuiensis. The sequence continues at coordinate 1,108,368 of NW_015540857.1, read as the reverse complement.
ATTTATTAATTTATGTAATTAATAATTCATATAATAATTAATATTAATTACTATTTTTAATGCTGTTTACAAAAATATGTATATCTAACTGCCTGGTGCTCCTTGCGTGGTGGTGAAAAATTACCATCATTTTTTTTTATTTCGGTGTTATGTTTTTATTGATTTAATATTTTGTATTTTTAGGGAACTATTTTATGTATAATTAAGTATAATTTTTGAGCATAGACCTGAAAATTAAAACTTAAATGAAAACTTTAACTGTCTTAAATCTTTAATGCTTTGACAATAATCTGTCAAATGTGCTCCAAAGTGATTGATAGATAAGCAAAAAATAAATAAAATTATTCAATAAAATTGAAAAAGTTACAGAGGGTTAAGATTTAAATGAATGAATGAATGAATGAATGAATGAATTAAAAAAGTTACAGGGGTTTAAACGTATTGTTTTGAAAAATGCACAGAAACACTGTTTTCAAAACATGCTTTGCTCTAAAACATTGAAAATCAAGTTGTGTTCCAAATTGGTTTAATACAAGTTGATATTAAAAAATAGCTGTCAATAATTTGTCAATGATTTTTTTTTGAGTGCAGTACCAAACATTTCCACTAGATGAAATTTGCTTCCCATTTATTTCCAGTGTGATCATTTTGTGGAGCATAAGATTGACTTTTTCAGGACCATTTAACCTTTTCGAATCATATCGATGTTTTTTTTTTTTGTTCACTTAGCAAATGCCAAAACCTTTACCAAGTTTCAGACCATTCCAAAGAAGTACAAAAAAAAAAAGTTAAATTTTTCTGTTAAAAATGACTGAAGAGCCAACACTAAAAAAATAGTGTTGTAAGTATATAATATAAGTATATAATATTGTGCTCTGTCCACAACTAAGACCAGCAAACCAGCTTAAACTGGTTAAAGTTGTCGTTTTCATCAGGGTTAGTACTCATTCTTTATCCTGCACTTTTTTTCTGTGAGTATTTGAGGTTTCTCTTAAACAGTACGTCAAGTAAATTGCTCTCACATGGCACTTTAACAGCTTTTAACTGCTCTCAGTGAGTCTCTTTATCTACCTGTGTGGCCAGAATAACTGCGTGTAAGTCTCTGTGTTTTACAGACGCTGCCTGTGACCATTAGCAGTGAGTCTGGATCAAAGTGTACTTTTGATAGGTGCAGGATTTTCACTTTAATGTGGCATTGTGGCATTTTGGCCCTCTGTGCCAGCTGGAAACCGTTCAGTACTGTCTGGGTCACTGTAGGTGTTTATGTATGTGGGTCACCAACATCAAATCTTCATGATCTTGAAGAATTTTATTCCAAATAAGAAAGCCTATTGAAAGTAAAAAGAAAAACTATTGCTTATTAGATTTGCGGCAATGTTTCGCAACTGCAGAGACTCACAAACACACATTCTAGGTCTTAAGGGGCGGCTTATTTCTTAAGCTTTTCCGGAGGGAAGTGTGTATTTGTCAGAGGCACCAGTCATACACTGGTTTGTGTGTGTGTGTGTGCATGCAAACATGTACGCAGTGTTCTTAATCACCCTGTCAAGAGCCCGCAGGCCTGCATACTGTAACTCTCATGGGGTCTTTATTGCTGTAGTTTGTGTATATATGTGTGTGTGTGTGTGTGTGTGTTTGAACACATGTCCGCATGTTCACGCTGAGTGAACGACGCTCCCGCAGGATCAGATATGGATAGCAAATTTAGTGCATCAGCAAAAATCAGCTGTTTATTTATAATAAAGTAGTTTTATTAGTCTGTTATTGCCTATTCCAGAACAGTTCAGGAAACAAGAACTTAATATTAAATAATGTTTCAAACACAGAGTAGCTATATGACGCGTTGTCGCGCAAGTCAATCAGCGAAGAGCTTATTGACACGTCCAGTTGTATCAGAAAATGGAGGAGAGCATGTGCGATGTTTTTATTCGTGCGAGTGACAATAAACATCCTGCAAGTAATCTAGAGCTAGTAACGCGATGCGAATATTTGCACCATTGCTTGTTTCAAGTCCAAATGAATCGGCGTGTTTCAACGAATCAAGTAAATGTGTCAATGAATCTCTTCAACACAGTTACTTGGCGCCATCTACTGCCGTAACGATGTAATCTAAAGAAAGAATCACTGAAAAGTCTGTTTCATTTTGATGAAAGATTCAAATATTTGATTCTTTATAATGGCAGTTTGATAAATAATTTACTGTAATACGTTAAAAAAAGTTTTGATTTCATGACTTTAAGGCATGTTTGAGAGTAATTCTACAAATAAAATATGCTAAAGCTACAAGATCTTTTTGTATAAAGAGAGCTGAGCCAGAACTCTCTCCATTCGATTCCTCAGGCAGTAAAACAAACCATCTCAGCCAAATGACACTGAGAAGCTCAGTTAATTGCCCGTAACTGATTGTCCTTGACATTTTTTTTATAAAAATGAAATCACTTTTAATACTTGCAACATGTGCTGTGTTTTCTCCAATGACTGTCCTTAAGGAGTGTCCATATTGGATTTGAGAGCTATAAGTGGATAGATACAGCTATGTTTCTGTATTTTGGTAACAGTGACTTCAGAAGACTTGGAATGTAGTCATATGAGTGGTTTGGATTACTTTAATGTTTTTTTTTTGTTGTCATTTTAGAGCTTACAGCCTCAGTTCGCATTCAAGAATAATGAGGATGTTCTTTAGAAATGTTCCTTTTGTGTTTCACAGAAGAAACAAAGTCGAGTGTGGAATGAAATGAGGGCGAGTAAATGAGACCGAATATTCATTTTTGTGGGTGATTAACCTATTCGTGAACCTAAACTTATTCTCGACTGGTTTGAACAAGTAAAACCATGTCTGCAAATCTGAAATGAACTCGTAATGAAGGCCAAATCCAGCATTTCCTCAGAGGCTGGAGTGTGTGACAGCAGCTGCGATGACACACACACACAGATCACCTCTAAAAATACCCTTCACTCAGGAAACAGCACATCATGAACGCGTACGCCATCAGGGAGCATTCGTGGCCCGATTCGCCGACAGCTATGTTTACCGTTCTGCCGCCACATCCTGCGGTCCTGGAAAATGCGAATTGTAAATATTTGGCTTTCTTTCGTTTTACGTGTCGCTGCTAGTTGAAAAATACAATTTGATTGAACCTGCTCGTCTGAGTGAGTTGTTTTGAGATTTTTGGATAAGTTGTTTACGTAGGCCTACTTCGTTTATCGCGCATGTTTGTTTTGAACAAACAAATTAGGTCTAGTGAATTCTTCCATAGCAAATGAGTCATGTGATTTACCCTTGTAATAAACAACAGGGTGGTTTTTCTCCAAGTAGAGCGTAACATTCTTGTTGTTTTGCAACTAGCCTAGTTTTTTTTTATTGCTCTCTCTTTAGTGTCTAATAATGTTAAATAATATGACATCAGCAGATTTTTATATTTAAGTTTTTTTGTTGTTGTTAATAGCTCAACAGGTACAACCGATGTCCTCAGAAAATAAATATAAATAATTTATATATATATATATATAATTTGTTAAGAGCTTATTGAGATGAATTGATTGTCAAAATATATTTTTTTAAATGAATAATTGTTATCTGTTTGCCCTCATATATCTGTGATGTCCTTTAGTTTTAAATAATATGAAACCTTTTTTTTAGTTGGTAGTTATTTTTTTATTTTAATTTTTTTTTGGTATATTATTTTTTACAAACTAATTGAATCCGAGATTTGTATAGTAATTGATTTTTTGTAGATTTAATTGATTTGACTATATATATTTTTAGATTGTTAATTGTAAAAAGCATATACCCCTGAATCTGAGACATTAAAGGGCAAAATCCACTTTTACATGGTGTTTGGACATAAATGTGTGTTGGCAGTGTGTGAACACAACCACCCTACAATGATAAAAATTCACCCACTCCTCATTTTTTAATTCCCATTAAACCAAGTCAGTCTCACTAGGCCTGCCATTTTGATCAGTAGCCCCTCACTGCAGAACACAAGATCCACGGGGTGTGGTTGGATAAACATCTAAGGGGTGGAGATTGGTAGGTTTAGGGGTGGGTTTAGGGATCAGGGTCTGGAGACGGGTAGGTTTAGGTATATGTAAGGTGGGAGGAGTTGAATCTGGATCCAACCACGCCCCCTGGATCTTGTGTTCTACAGTGAGGACCATCTCGTTTTGATTCTCATGCAGTGTGATGTCACATTGCATAGGGCGGGGCCACGGGGTTTGATTGACATCTCTGCATTGCTATAGTTTCCACCCTCAGCAGTTACGCTGTCCTTCATTTTCTCTGTGCTCCAGCAGTTGTAACATCAACAAAGTCTCGCAAGCAAGCCTGATGCTCTGTGTTTGGATGTAAGACTGAACATAACAGTCTTCATTTTCTCCCAACATCTGAGCTGCCGAGGACGCTGTGGATTACTTTCATTATTCAAGGTAATGCGCCTCAAAATCTACATAAATACGTGAATCACTCCAGACTCCTTTGTGAATGTCATGTTGTTATAGTGCTTAACGTTTTAACCGTATTTGTGTGCGTACATCAAGTATTTTTTTACTGATCAGCGGCGTGCTTGTGAGATTAGTTTGCGCTATTCGTAGCGTGAGATTCGTTCGGTAGCGCGATCGCGCAGCTCGGTCAATTGATCCGCGCCGATGACAGGTCAGCGCGGCGCGAGCTCTGTAACATCGCGCTGTTTCGTTCCACTTTCAGTGCATTTGGCTTCTCATATGTACGTTATGTTGTATCATCATATGTACTCATATGTTATGTTGCTTCTACCGGCTGTTTATTGCTGTAGATATGCAATGTAGAAAGACATATACGTGACGCCCTCTTCTGGAGACAGGGCGGGAATATGCAGCTCATTTGCATTTAAAGTGATACACTCCAAAACTTTTTTTAGACACACCCCAAAAAAATGACATTTTCAAGCTGTTATAATAAATTATCTGTTGGGGTATTTTGGGCTGAAACTTCACAAACACATTCTGGGGACACCCAAGATCAATATTACATCTTGTAAAAAGGGGCATAATAGGTGCCCTTTAATAAATAAACTAAACTTTTTTTATATACATGTAAACAGTACTGCATTCCTCATGCACCAACAATTACAGAGAGAAAAGGAAAATTGTGAAGGGGAAAATACAGATAGCAGCATGAAAGAATGGTTATAAAAGGAGGTACATTTGTGAAAGAGCGACAGAAATAGGATTGTTATGATGTTCTCCTTTCAAAATGACAGCGGGGAAAATCAGTGAAAGACAGATTTGTTGCAGTTTACGAGCATTATGCTAGCGTTGATCTTTCCACACTGATCTTTTTCCAAATCCAGACTCATTCTATAGAACATCCTTTCAGCCATTCATAGGTCTCAAGCAGGCTGATAAACACACAACAATTTCTCTCTATTTCATTCTTTTTCTGTCTAAAGACTCTTATTTGGTTTAAAATAGGAACTAGGCACCATTCAAACCCATTTACTCATGTATAAGTGGTGTAAGCCGTCTCAGTAGAGCTGTACTGTAGAAGCTAATCACTAACGTTGAGAATACAGATGTCTTTAGTCATGTGACTAGTTTAATCATCTAAACTGAATGTGTTATGACATTGTTTGTTCATTATTCATAACTCGCACTAAGGCTATAAAAAATTTTTGTATCTGCATTTTTACCCATCTGCTTACTTGAGCCAAAAATGTGCAAACACTGATGAAAAAGGAGAAAGCCCAAAAATCCAGCCAAATATTCAAGACTGAACACTATTATAATGTAGTGTAATAGCCCTGCTGTACATTTTTTTTATGTGAAGATAAAATTACATTAAAACTGACTTTGAGTAGTGGATATAGGCCTACTAGGAATATACTTTTTCATTAATATACACATTTTATATATATATATATATATAGAGAGAGCAACTAATTGAAATAAATTGTTGGCTTTCTGTCTTGATACATGTTTTATTTTATTATTTATCTTTTTTCCTCATGGGTTATTATATTACATTACTCGTCCCTCAAAATAAATGTTAGTTGCAGACCTTTTCTATTTAATTGTTGCCTGTTTGCCCCCATTAAATTATTTGAATTGATACATTTTTATATCTTAATATAATACATACGTTACATTAACATTTTTCTCAACTTTGTTGCAATCCTTCTTTATATAGTTGTTGCCTATTTTCCCCCAGTATTTCATGGCTTATACATGTAATATTTTCTCATAATTGTTTGTTGCAGAATTTAAATTTTTGCATATTTAATTATTTTCTGTTTACCCCCAGATTATTTTATTTTTTATTTTATTTAATTTTTTGTTTTATTAATAATTATTTCTCATGGCTTATTGTATTACATTAATCTTCTCTTAAAATAATTTTTAGTTGCAGACCTTATTTACAAAACTGTTTCCCATTAATCCACAGATATTAATTTTATTTTATTTCTTGTGGCTTATTTTATCACATTAATCTTCTTAATAATTTTTTTTTTCATTTCTCATGGCATATTATATTACATTTATTCTCTCTTAAAATAATTTTTAGTTGCAGTAATTACTTACAGAACTGTTACCTATTTATCCCCAGATTTTTTTATTTTTATTTTATTCTATTTTATTTTTCATGGCTTATTTTACTAAATTAATCTTCTCCCTTCATAATATTTCATGTCTCCAGTGCACCTTTCTGCATTGATTCAGGTGTGGGTATTCTTCTTTATTGTTCTCATACATAAATAAACATCCACCTTATAAATAAATCACAGAATGATTATATAAGGGTTTTAAGTGAAGGTGGTAATTCTCAAGGTGTGATCCGGCTGTCATGGTCTTCACCCACTAATGTTCTGCGAGGCCTCGGGCCCTTGAAAGGACGTGGTGAAAATGATGTACTGTCTGCAATTAGCATGGCTACCAATTAAATGTGCAGCCATTCAGATGGTGTGTGTGTGTGTGCGTGTTTCCCGGGTGTAGCTGGCTCTGGAGGATATGAACACACAGGGAAGATTCTTTATGCTCACGGCCAATTTCTCACTTTAATTGCACTGCTGCCTTTGCAGTTGATTATCTGCCAATAGAAACACACTCTCTCTCTCTCTCTCTCTCACACACACACACACGTGTATATAAGCAAGCATTCATGTGAATGCACAAATTTAATGGTTAAAAAGTCACATGACTTCTGACTGACAGAGAATCTGCACTGAAGTATCCTGCTAATAACTTCGTCAACGTAATTAATACACATTTTTAGGAGCATATGTGTGTAATTAGCCACTCGCAAGCAAATTCAGATCATTAGTCGCCTTCTAAATTGATACATCATCATCATCATCATCATCTGTGTCCATGCTGGATAAAACTTCCCCTGGACTCTTTGTCTCCCCTGGAAAATGTGTAGTTTTTCCAGCCAAAGCTATTATAGCCGCAGGGTTAAACAGGCCTGCGGTGATCTGCATTTACATGTAATTAGCGGTGCTGTTAAGAGTTCGCTAATGTCAGACATCATCAGCGTCTGTATCTCGCTCGGCAGGTTTGTGACACTTGGACGTGCGGGATGGTGCCAGTTTGCCGGAGGCGTATTCTGAGTGTGTCCGCTATCAGAAACAGTGAGTTTATTAGAGAAAGTCTCTCAGTGGTTCATTTATGCGTAAATATACTGAAAGTTTGTCTAGATATAAAGCAAGCACACTGTAAAAAAAAGATTTTTTTAATTGTAAGTAAAACAACAGAACACATTTTACAAGAAAATGCTATTTCATTCTTTCTACATGAGCGGCGCGGCACGACAAAATACAGTAGAACCCATTATAATCAGTGATGCTGTCTACACTGGATGCGACAAGACAAATCCCCGACAGTAAACTGATGCCTCGTACGTACGAGACACACATTTCAATTGATTTTCAATGGTTGTTTTGTCGCTGCAGTGTAGGCAAGCTCAAACCTGGTTTATACTCTCTGCATCTGCACAAGCGCAAAGGTGTGCGCGATGAAAATGACGTCATCGTGAAATGGGTGGCCATGTGCTTTGAGTGCACGAGGCCCCTTTTCGCATTACAGTGTGCATGGCATTTTTTGTAAGTTTGCTTCACTTCAGACTCTGGCCGAAAAGGCACACGTGATTTTTTTTTTCCTACACCAGTTCAGTAAAAACTCTGCCCCGCAGCTGATTCGAAACATTTAATTGGACATGTCAATCACAGTGATGAATGCCTACACCAAACACAACTCCTAACCCTACCCCTCACCCTAACCCTAAACTTCAACCAATGAAATTAGCTGCTGAGCGGTATTTTCACTGAACTGGTTTGAGAAAAAAATTGCGCAACAGGCACGTCTGTACTGGTATTTGTATGAAGCAGAAGCAGCTTTGTGTGAAGTTCAAACTCCATCAGGGAAAACGATGAATAGATTTTTTGCATAATTTGTCTAAGGCTTTTTAAGTGAAGTACATTTTATTTTAATTGAATAAAAATAAAATTCAAATTAATTTAGATGAATAGGATTTAACACTATTTGCTTAAAATTGTCTTGTGTTTGATGCAAAATAAACCCAAAAGCTGAAGATTTTTTAACCAGTTTGTACATAAAGAAATTAATTCATCAACTCATTCATCAAACGAGATGTCAAGTTTTGAGTCTTGTACCGGCAAATTACGTCTTCTCACTGATGATTCCCGCGGCGTGGCGCGACAAATGTTGCATCCGGTGTAGACACCGGTGAAGAGGTGTGAAATTGACTAGCATTTTCTGAGTGAAAATGGTTTCTTTGTCACTTTTTTTCAATACAGTCTTTTTGAGGTGATTTTACCTCAGGTAAGGTATGTTGTTAAACAACGCACAGTGGAGCTTTTATAAAATGGTGGGAATAGCAATATGACAAACATTGCTAATGTTCAGTAAATAAGTACTTAATTTAAATAATAATTATCCGAATAAACAATTCTACTTTTTAATTAGGCCTTTTAATATGGTTAAGTAGCCTTACTGTTCGCTGGTTACAGTAAGCATAGCTGAAATAGCGCAAACTGTTATCTTGCGTGATGAATATGAAATTTAACTTGATTTATATGGACAATTTGTGATTACTTTAGCTAGCAACATAATGCTAGCGTGTTTTTGGTTGTTGCCAAGGCATAGCTATGTGGTTACTGGGGGGTTTTACGTGGTTGCTAGGCATGACCCAAGTCCTTTGGATAAGGCTCAGGTATGTCTATCTATGAGATTTTTATGTCGTTTTAGTGTCCGCCAAACGAAAATAGTAAAGTTTTGACGCATATTTCATGTTTGTAGCACAGAACGAGTTTGTTTAACCTCATAAATATAAGCAATAGTACTAGTGATGTTAGTCTTAGCAAGCACGGCTAATAAAGATTTATTAGCTAATTCCACCCATGTTTACAAACCTAACGGGTACAAATGTGATGACTACATCTTTAAAACCATACAAAAAACAATCTTAGCTCGGTAAACATATGCATATCTCTGTCCCCAGTCTCTGATAGCATCTCTGGCAGAGAAAATATATGTAAACTCTAACGTATTTGCAGTGATGAGCAGGGATTGTGTGAATTGAAATGCTCTGATAGCGCCACAGGAGATGAGAAGACACTTTACGCGCCTTGATATGTCATTACCGGCCGCAGCTGATATAATGACGCCGTCTTCTAAACGTGCAATTTTCACAATAGTATTCCTTGTCAGACTAGCAAGGAATACAGTGACGAATTGGAAGAAAAGGCCTCTGTGTGTTTGTGCGCAATTGTAGAAGTGGCAGTGGCCTCTGTGGGCATGCTGTGTGTAATCAAGCACAAAGTGAGACGCAGGCGGTAAGCGCACTGACACAGCACACACTCCTCACACCCGTGCGCTGCTGTACGAGTGAGCCTGTCAGTAATCGGACTCCTGTTGTCAGACGAATCGTCCTTCGTTTTCCCTGGTGTCAGACATCTCTGACTGTTTGTCTCTGGTTCGGTCCATCTGGCCTGTTTTTTCTGTTTTAGTTACACATTAGCTGTGTTCCAAAGCCTGGCATTTTAAAGCAATCCCAGAATGCACTTCAACGAGCTGAGGAAATAAATCCAATATGGCTGACTAAGTGAAGAGAAATTACTGTAAATTATGGACCGATTTACTGAGTATTTCTGCGTGCTGTGTATTTTTAATGCTTAGAAAATAGAGATTTATGTCGCAGCCGATAGCCTTGTGGGCAGCGCGCCGAAATTCAGCGCCATTGCGCTTTGGGTGTCCCATGTTCGAATCCCGACTCGAGGATCTTTCCCAATCCCGCCCCCCTCTCTCTCTCCCCCACTTCGCTTCCTGTCATGTCTGATCTGTCCTGTCACAATAAAGGCAAAAATGCAAAAAAAAAAATTTTAGAAAATAGAGATTTATTGCTTTATCTTAGCAAAATGTTGATGGCAAACCCACTTGAAATATGGTGTGGACTAACTAGCTATGGTTATTTATTTATCATTTTTGAGTGAAAATAGTTTCTGTGCTAAGTTAACGATTCAGTATTAGCTTTTAGAGTAGCTGTGTATTCTGATGAAATAATTTTTTACAGACTCAAAACTGCCCAAAATTGGACACCCATAAACAAAGCTATAGCATATTTCAAATTGTATACTTCTATGGTGCCATTGAGATGAATGCTGCTAACAGAATGCTCACTAGGTTTTGGAACAGAGCTAATGTGTTAGCAAAACACAGATCCTCATACTTACCTGCACCCCGCCGTGACAAACTCACTGCCATCATGATATCGCACCTCAGCGGTGGCAGAAATGTGCGTTGCATTTCCATTTGTGTGTGTGTGTGTGTGCGTGCGTGCGTTGTGTTTGGAGGTAATTTCTAGCATATCATTTGGATCCTGTTCTGAAACCGCAGTACAGTTGAAAAACATTTCCTGATTTTAATCAAACAACATGTTTTTAATGGCCGGCGTCCCAAAGCACCACAGCTGCGTTTAAAATCCGCTGCCAAAACAGTCATTACGGCATTAACGGTGAATCAATACAGCACAGGCCGGATTCCAGAAGTCTTGAATCGATTCCAAAGCGGACAGCCGTTCCTTGTGGACCTTGGAGAAATTTAGGCCTGTAATATAAGAAACTTTATTAACTGAGCGTGAAATGCGGGGTGAATTTCTCTCGGTATAGTTGACAATTTAATAAAAATAGAAATGTAAAGTTACATTGGCAATTCATAAGGGTGTATGGCTAGGAAATATAAAGATCAAATGAATGCTGTAGTGAAAGAGCTCTTACATGTAAGTATATGGTAATACCATGGTACTTTTTGCTACTTATTTGTAAATTTTTGGCCTTATTCCTGGTAAACACTGTAATACTTTGAGATGAAACTCATGTAACCATGGTATTTACATGCTGTTCCAAGGTACTTCCAAGAATACCATGCTAAATGTTGTAAAAAGACATAATACCATGGTATTTTTGGTACGTTTTTGTTAGTTTTATCAGATAATTATTAATGTGTGTTTGTTTGTTTATCTATTTTTAAATTGTCAATAAAGTGGGTATATTTTCAAGAGTTTTTCATGGAAAATTTTTATTTATTTATTTAAATTATGTGGTGTATTTAATATGATATAACAACTAATTTTAAATATATATTTTAATAAGAAAAAGAAGAAGCGTTATTATTGATGAATAATATAACAGTTTTTGGTCATAAAATAAATGTTTCAATAATAATAATAATAATAAATATATAAATAATAATTAATTTAATTAATCTTATTATTAGTAGTATTTATTATTAGTAGTAGTATTAATGACAAACTCTTGAAAAATATTAAAAATGGTTTTTGTTTCTTTCTTTTTTCTTTCTTTCTTTCTTTCTTTCTTTCAATAATAATAATAATAATAATAACAGACTCTTGAAAAATATACCACAGTTTTTGGTCATAAAATAAATGTCAATAAATGTTTCAATACTACTACTACTAATAATAATAAATATAATAATAAACATAAATAATAATTAAGTAATTATTTTAATTATTTTATTAGTAGTATTTATTATTATTAATGACAAACTCTTGAAAAATATGAAAAATAGTTTCTTTCTTTCTTTCTTTCTTTCTTTCTTTCTTTCTTTCTTTCCATAATAATAATAATATCAGCAACAACAGACTCTTGAAAAATATTCCACAATGTTTTGGACGTAATTTTAAAGTGCATTTCTTTCTTTCTTTCTTTCTTTAATAATAATAATATCAGCAACAACAGACTCTTGAAAAATATTCCTCAATGTTCTGGACGTAATTTTAAAGTGCATTTCTTTCTTTCTTTCTTTCTTTCTTTTTTTTGAAAAATATTCCACAATGTTTTGGACTTCATTTTAAAATGCATTTCTTTCTTTCTTTCTTTCTTTCTTTCTTTCTTTCTTTCTTTCAAGCGTTCTCACTTCCTTGCATTTTCAGTGAGAATTGAGAAAGTGTCCAGGTTGTGAATGTTAGACAAGGTCAAACCAACAGAGGTCATTTACATAATAAAATTGTTAGCAAAAACAGGCCGTTTAGTTCTAAGAGTGGAAAATGGTCATGTGAAACTTAATTATGACATTTTTGGTGCAAGAAACCTTGACTAATGTCAAAAGTGGACTTAAATGGTGTGGAATATGGTCCTTTAAATGCATCCGCATGACCCCTTAAGGTCACAAGACATAAAAGGGGGCGTTGTTAAAACTAAAGACGGCCGCTGTGACCTCAAAACGAGACAGAACGATGTCGAGAGAGAGACAGAGGCTTGCAGTATGTTTGCACGACACACAGAAAAGTGTAGAGCAATAATTAGTCCTGACAGTGATGGATGCGACAGGTCAAAGCTCTTGGGGTTTGTGCAAAGGCAAACACGTATAAGCACAATGCTTGACATATTTGGTTATTCTAGTCCTAAAAGATGTCAGGCAGACAGATTTGCAATCAAAATATATACAAAATGTGTATTTTCTTCTTCTGTCTGGTGTTTTTTTTCCCATTTGAGTGTCCTAAAATGCGCTGGTGGTGATGAATATCGATCATTTTGCTCCCAGAGCTGCCTTACTGACGGCATACATCAGACTTTAATAAAATCATTTCTTTCTTTCTTTCTTTCTTTCTTTTTTTTGAAAAATATTCCACAATGTTTTGGACTTCATTTTAAAGTGCATTCCTTTCTTTCTTTCTTTCTTTCTTTCTTTCTTTCTTTCTTTCTTTCTTTCTTTCTTTCTTTCTTTCTTTCTTTCTTTCTTTCTTTCTTTCTTTCTTTCTTTCTTTCTTTCTTTCTTTCTTTCTTTCTTTCTTTCTTTCTTTCTTTCTTTCTTTCTTTCTTTCTTTCTTTCTTTCTTTCTTTCTTTCTTTCTTTCTTTCTTTCTTTCTTTCTTTCTTTCTTTCTTTCTTTCTTTCTTTCTTTCTTTCTTTCTTTCTTTCTTTCTTTCTTTCTTTCTTTCTTTCTTTCTTTCTTTCTTTCTTTCTTTCTTTCTTTCTTTCTTTCTTTCTTTCTTTCTTTCTTTCTTTCTTTCTTTCTTTCTTTCTTTCTTTCTTTCTTTCTTTCTTTCTTTCTTTCCATAATAATAATAATATCAGCAACAACAGACTCTTGAAAAATATTCCACAATGTTTTGGACGTAATTTTAAAGTGCATTTCTTTCTTTCTTTCTTTCTTTAATAATAATAATATCAGCAACAACAGACTCTTGAAAAATATTCCACAATGTTTTGGACGTAATTTTAAAGTGCATTTCTTTCTTTCTTTCTTTAATAATAATAATATCAGCAACAACAGACTCTTGAAAAATATTCCACAATGTTTTGGACGTAATTTTTTCTTTCTTTTCTTTCTTTCTTTCTTTAATAATAATAATATCAGCAACAACAGACTCTTGAAAAATATTTTTGGACGTACTGGACGTAATTTTAAAGTGCCTTTCTTTCTTTCTTTCTTTCTTTCTTTCTTTCTTTCTTTCTTTCTTTCTTTCTTTCTTTCTTTCTTTCTTTCTTTCTTTCTTTCTTTCTTTCTTTCTTTCTTTCTTTCTTTCTTTCTTTCTTTCTTTCTTTCTTTCTTTCTTTCTTTCTTTCTTTCTTTCTTTCTTTCTTTCTTTCTTTCTTTCTTTCTTTCTTTCAAGCGTTCTCACTTCCTTGCATTTTCAGTGAGAATTGAGAAAGTGTCCAGGTTGTGAATGTTAGACAAGGTCAAACCAACAGAGGTCATTTACATAATAAAATTGTTAGCAAAAACAGGCCGTTTAGTTCTAAGAGTGGAAAATGGTCATGTGAAACTTAATTATGACATTTTTGGTGCAAGAAACCTTGACTAATGTCAAAAGTGGACTTAAATGGTGTGGAATATGGCCCTTTAAATGCATCCGCATGACCCCTTAAGGTCACAAGACATAAAAGGGGGGGTTGTTAAAACTAAAGACGGCCGCTGTGACCTCAAAACGAGACAGAACGATCTCGAGAGAGAGACAGAGGCTTGCAGTATGTTTGCACGACACACAGAAAAGTGTAGAGCAATAATTAGTCCTGACAGTGATGGATGCGACAGGTCAAAGCTCTTGGGGTTTGTGCAAAGGCAAACACGTATAAGCACAATGCTTGACATATTTGGTTATTCTAGTCCTAAAAGATGTCAGGCAGACAGATTTGCAATCAAAATATATACAAAATGTGTATTTTCTTCTTCTGTCTGGTGTTTTTTTTCCCATTTGAGTGTCCTAAAATGCGCTGGTGGTGATGAATATCGATCATTTTGCTCCCAGAGCTGCCTTACTGACGGCATACATCAGACTTTAATAAAATCAGAGCATTTTTCGTTTCAGTTTGCTTTGTTTTCTTAATAAATGCCACACGCTGCTGCAGATTAAATTAACACAGGGAAATGTACATTTCTCCGGGGCGTCTAGCAGCCGTAAGTGCGTGTGCAAGAGAGTACAGGTCTGCGTTTCGGCGATAAGCTGTATTTTCTATATGAAATAGCTGCCGGCTATCGAGTGCTGGTTTATAAGCATCCTTTGAAATGCTACTCAGTTCTGAGGGGAACTAAATTCTGACCGTAATTCACCTCGTGTAATTCACCTCGTGGAAATTCACTCGCTGAGTCACATGAGCACGTAGCATTTTGTTATCCAGTACTTGAAGACGGCGTATGAAAAAATTAAATGCTGAAGTGTTTGTTATGTAGGTGCACAACCAAAAGAGAGATAATTTACCATGTTTTACACAGCTAAACTGGTTTTATCATGCAATATAGAACATTTTATACTGTAAAAACGTATAGTTGTAAATAAAACCTAAATTATTAGAGTACTTTTTTTACAAGAAAATAATTTCTACTTCAAATGTCCATGTTTAAATCAGAGTTACTTGCCATTTCCTTGTAATTATTTGTGAATTTACTTGCAATTTCTGAGTTAAAATTGTTTCAAAGTAAATCCTACATCCATTTTTTCCCACTGTATGACTCAAAAGTTAACGTTTCTCTATGCACATTTTCAATGAGCATAACAAAATGCTAAATAGTTTGTGTTTGTTTTATTGTAAACTAAGGCAGAAATCAAATGCGTATTACAGCCTATTAGCTGTAGTTTCAGAAGCTAAATTTCCAAATATTATATTTTGTTGTATAGAAACCAGAGTTATGTTGATTTAACCATGATTTTACAAATGAAACATTATTGTAAAGTGTTACCAACTACTTTATGTAAAATGTAGCATGAAGTAGCTGTCGCTTCAGAGGCTATGTTTCTAAATATCATATTTCGTTTTTATAGAAACCACAATTAAGTTGATCTAACCATGATTTTATAAATGAAACATAATTGTAAAGTGTTACCAACTACTTTAGCGTATGTAAAATATAGCTGAACCAGCATGAACTAGCTGTAGCAGCTCAATTTCCAGATAACATATTTTGTTTAATAGAAACCAGTTGCATTGATTTAATCAAGTTTTTACAAATGAAACATTATTGTAAAGTGTTACTGGCTACTTGTAAGTGTAGCTGAACTAGAATGATTTAGCTATAGCTAGAAAATGTAGCTGCATATTTTGTTTAATAGAAACCAGTTGCATTGATTTAATCAAGTTTTTACAAATGAAACATTATTGTAAAGTGTTACTGGCTACTTGTAAGTGTAGCTGAACTAGCATGATTTAGCTATAGCTAGAAAATGTAGCTGAACTAGCATAAACTAGCATAAACTATCTGTAGCTTCAAAGGCTTTGTTTCCAAATATCATGTTTAATTTTTATAGAAACCACAATTAAGTTGATCTAACCATGATTCTATAAATGAAACATAATTCTAAAAAGTGCTACCCGCTACTTTACGTACAATTTAGCTAAACTAGCAAGAACTAGCTGTAGCTTTAGAAGCTAAATCTCCAAATATCAGATTTTGTTTTATAGAAACCAGAGTTGTGTCGATTTAACCATGATTTTACAAATGAAACATTATTGTAAAGTGTTACCTGGCTACTTTATGTAAATGTAGCTGAACTAGCATGAACTAGCTGTAGCTTCAGAAGCTAAATCTCCAAATATCATATTTTGTTTTCATAGAAACCATAGTTACATTGATTTTATCATGATTTTATATGTGAAACATTATTAAGGGGTTACCAACTACTTTGTTGTAGCTGAATTAGCATGAACTTGTAGCTTCAGAAGCAAGAAACCATAATTACATTCAAAAAATTACTATTGTTTTTTTCTACAGATATCACAGAAATACTATGGTTACTATGGTAAATTTTCATAATTCTAACCTACATTGTTTTATGGTTTTAATAAAGCCATTTATACTTCATATATTGGGTATTTTTATCAACCCAGATGTTAAGAAACATGTTTGGAGTAATATAGGGCTACTGTTTAGCATTCATTAGATTAGTATTCATCTGCACTTTTTTTACTAAATTAAAATGCTTAAAGACTAACTTCTATTGATTTTAAGTTTGTGAGGAATGGATATACGATAATAAAGGATGTTAAAATCTGTAAGCGTTCATTTGTCCGTTAAATAGCACTTGTGACGGTATCTGTACCTGTAAGATTAAAGCATTGTATCTTGGTTTGCTTCAGGCAGGGCTTTGCTTTGGCGTGTTTGTTTGCGCAGATCTGAAATGGGATTAGCTTCATTTAATCTTTCATTGAAACCTCCACCACCCAAACCCTCAAATTAAGCAGCACAGAAACTGGAAATGCTGGTCGTGGATCAGGCCACATCGTCAAACACTTATGCCGAGTTCACACTGCACGATTTTAGCCCGATTTTTCACTCGCCGACAGGTTTTGCGAAATCGCCGACAAATGCCCGAAATCGGAGGCAAATCGGTGCTCGTTCACGCGAGTGACAATCACGCAGTGTGAATTATCAAAGACGAGGGAATGGCCGACATGTCGCCGACGCCCGCAAAATATTTGGCATGCTAAATATCTGGAGCTGTTGGCGATTCACAATCACGTTGTGTGCAATGATTTCTGACTGAAAACTACATCGATGATGACCTACAGCCAACGAGAGACCAAGATACAGGGCAGAGGGAAGTTCGGGGAGGAGTTATAGACCAGAATATCAGTATTTTAATAGATATATGAACAATTATATCATACAGAAACAAGCACAAACATTTGCTTGCCCAGCCACAACATCAGCATAACAGTTACTGCAAAATTATTTACCTCCAACTCTCTTTGCAGAACACCCAATCCCTGTTCCCTGCATCTCCCTCCTGCATAATCTGTTTTTCTTTTTCTCCTTGTAGCTGGAAATCAGCTCACAGACACTTTGCGGGCTATATATATATTTTATAATTCCAGTCTTGCTCGAGAAGCCTGCGTAGTCTGACACACGCGGGTTCTCGTGTTATTTCCTTATCACTTCTCGCATGTGTTTTGTTGTGAAACGTAGTTTGCGGACCAGACAGAGCTGTCGGCGATTCTTCCTATTGTAAAGTCATGCAGTGTGTAACCTCCTGTCGCCGATCCATCGTGCAATGTGAACACAGCAGCGACTGACTGCTACCTCAGATAGTCACGCAGTGTGAAAACCACGGTGACCCGACGACTTTGAAAATCGTGCAGTGTGAACTCGGCATTAGTTACACGCTAGTGATTTCAACCTAGCATGTGTCTCAGTAGCGGGAGGAGATTTCAATGACAAAGAATTAATTTATTTTTCCACATCCTTTTTATGAGGTAATTTGGTTTCTATTGTGTATATAGAATGAATAATTTGATAGCCGGGTGACATACGACGAGCCCGACTTCAATATTCGAGGGAGATTTACATTCAGAGATGTGTTAGCCATCAGATAATTTCCATTTGACTCCATTAACTCACGGACTGCCGCACAAACCCCTGCTGTCATAACGGCTGTTGTACATCAAAACATAGCGCGGCGCTCAACAAGACTCCTACGTATCGTTAATGAAACTCATTTAAATGAGTCATTTATCAGGGCAGAAACACAGCTGTTTGCATCTCCGAGCCCCGAAATCTTCATTGGAGATCTAAATTAAAAAAAGCTCATATTATTTCCGGAATGGACAGTTGGGGGTTGTTGAGAGCTGTCTTTAAAACAAGCCTTTTTATTATATGCGCAGGAAAAAGTAGGCTATTTAATTGTGTTGTTTTTCCTATTTTAAAACTGATAGCTGTTGTCTTGAAAGCTGATTGGTCAGTTCTATCCTATGTAAATATATACACAACATAGTAACAGCTATGATGTGAAATACCTGTTTACTAGCGAAGGAGTAGCACAAGGTAGAATGGCACATACTGAATTTTTGTAATAAATTGTTTTAATTTAAATTTGTGTACAAATTAAGTATGCTATTTTAAAACAATATAAATAAAAATGATAATATACCATATATATATATATATATATATATATATATAGTTATTGAATACAATTATTGGAAAAAAAATTATATTGTTATTAAATGTATAATATTAATAATTATAATAAAATTGATTGATATGATTAAAATAAATATAATTATCATTATTGTAATTGTTATACATTTACATATATTCTATTATTATTAATAATTATTAACTAATGTAATTATAGTATTATATCAGTAATTTTTTATAAATATTAATATTGTAAAATACAATTCTATTTAAATATATAAATATAGTGTGTGTGTGTGTTTTGAAATGATAATTATTGAATAAAATATTATATATTGTTTATATTGTTATAACTTTTATAATATTAATAATAAAAATTTATTTCAATTATAAAATTGATTGATATATTTAATTTAAATTGTATTATTATTGTCATTTTTATACACATACATATTATGTATTTTATTAATCATTACTTATAATTTTTCTAATATAATTATAGTATTGTATTAGTACTAATAATTATAAATATGAATATTATAAAATACAATTCTATTTAAATACAATTCTGTTTAAATATTATGCTGTGTGCGTGTGTGTGTGTGTGTGTGCCAATTATTGTATAATGTAAATAAAATAAATAACTTTTAATTTATATCACATACAAAGATTTAATTTCTAAACTTAATAAAATATACTTTTTTCATATGATATAAACAATAAAAATGAAAATATTAAATTGTGTACTGTGTTATAATGTTGATTCAGTGTAGTATAGCAAAATATATATATGCACAAAATTCCTGTCTTATTTATCTATTTAATACTTAAATTCCAGTCACACACATCTTTCCCTTTGTTCATGTCTGTAGCTCCTGTGTTTCAGGGATGGCATCAGCTCAGTGTGTGTTTCTCGTCTGTGAGGATCTCTGGACGGATGGACCTGCGGGTTTGATCTTGAGCTTTAATTTAAGGAGTTGAACAAAAGTATAACATAAAAAGCTTAGGAATTACAACCATTTTTATACACAGTCTCCCCATTTTGAGGGGCTCAAATGTAATTGGACCAATAAATATAATCATAAATAAAACTTTTAATATTTTGTTGAGAATCTTTTGCAGGCAATGACTGCCCTAAGTATGGAACTCATGGACATCACCAGAGACTGGGTTTCCTCTTTGTGATGCTTTGCCAGGCCTTTACTGCAGCTGACTTCAGTTGTTGTTTGTTTGTGGGTCTTTCTGCCTTTAGTTTTGTCTTGAGCAAGTGAAATGCAAGCTCAATCGGGTTGAGATCAGGAGATTGACTCGGCCATTACAGAATATTCCACTTTTACCTTCAAAAACTCCTGGGTTGCTTTTGCTGTATGTTTTGGGTCATCGCACATTTGTACTATGAAGTGCCGCCCAATCAACTTTGCTGCATTTGGCTGAATCTGGGCAGAGAGTATATCCCTATACACTTCAGAATTCATCCGGCAGCTTCTGTCTTCTGTCACGTCATCAATAACTGCCATTGGAAGCCATGCACGCTCATGCCATCACACTGCTCCACCATGTTTCACAGATGATGTTGTATGCTTTGGATCATGAGCTATTCCAAGCCTTCTCCATACTTTTTTCTTCCCATTATTCTGGTACAGGTTGATCTTAATTTTAGCCGCCAAAGAATGCTTTTCCAGAAGAGGTCTGGCTTTTTTTTAGATGTTTTTTTGGTAAAGTCTGGCCTTATTTGCACCTTGTGATGAACTCTTTGTATTTGTTCTGGTGAAGTCTTCTCTTGATTGTAGACTTTGACAGTGACACGTCTACCTCCAGGAGAGTGTTCTTCTCTTGGCTGGTTGTTGTGAAAGGGTTTTTCTTTACCATGGAGAGGATCCTCCGATCATCCACCACTGTTGTCCTCTGTGGACGGACGTCCAGGCCTTTTTATGTTGCTAAGCTCACTAGTGCACTCTTTTTTTTCTCAGAATGTACCAAACTGTTGATTTGACCACTCCTAATGTTCCTGCTATCTCTAAGTGTCACTTGCATGGAGAGCTCCTTTGACTGCATGATGTGGGTTCACAACAACAGCTTTTGCAAAATGCAAATGGCACTCCAGACCTTTTACCTGCTTGATTGATGTAGAAATAATGAAAGAATAGCCCACGACTGTCCATGAAACAGCTTTTGAGTCAATTGTCCAATTACTTATTTTCCCTTGAAAAAGGGGGGGAGGTACATATTAAAGAGCTGTAATTCCTTAACCTTTCCTCCAATTTAGATGTGAATAAAAAGAAAAGATCAGCGTTCTACTGTAACCAGAATATTATGGTATTCTTGAAACTACTTTGGCGTGTCAAAGTACGCCAAAGTACATCAATTTCAGTACCTTGGTTTTGATCAAAGTACCATGGTATTACCATCAAATACCATCACTGTAATATGGTGCTGCCAGCAGTTGTCGATTGTGGAGATGTTTACTTCAACCTCTCTTGGATTTGAAAGGGCAACTTTTGTGTTGTTTTGTGTTGACAGCACAGTTTTTCTTGACGTTAGCTGTTGGGACGGCTTTGATGCAGGAAGGGTGGGCTGTCGCTGGGAGTTTGGAGTGTGTTCAGTGACGAGGAGCATAACAGAGTTATTTCTATAGACAGGACAGTGAGGAGAGTGCCTGAGGAGCGCACACACACACACACACACACACACACATACGTCGAGTGCTGCAGGGACTGACGTCCCCAGACGCTCCACGTGGACAACGTAAAGAAGAGGTCGTGGCTATATTCGGCAAGGTCATCGAAGAGCCTGGAGGTAAAGCCAGTGATGTTTCATACTTGTGTGATTTCCCAAACGAGCTCTTTTTGGAGTCATATGGAGAAATAAAGGCATGGTGATGATGAGACGAGCCAATGTGAGGAGAAGATGAGGAAGGTGTTGTGACATCTTTTGGGGTTTAAGGACATCCTCCATCCAGTTTCACCCGTTCAGCTCTGATAGCTTCAGTGTTGGGGAAGAACTAAGCAGAAGATATTTATAACAACAACAACTCAAAAACACTAGAAAAATCTGATTATGATTATTAAAATTGATGATAATTTAAATTATAATGGTTTCAATTATAAAGTTAAATGATGTACTAAATAATTTTTGTATTAATTCATTAATTTTTTTTATAATTTATATATATATATATAGTGATGTAATTATATTAATAAATATGTAATGACTAAACAATTATAACAATTCATACAATATACATAGAATAGAGTTTATTAAAATAAAATTTCATAATACTGAGAAATTATAATAATCACGATATTATAGCAGAATTATAGTAATATGTATTAAGAATTATAATATCTAATAATAATTAATTGATAGAATAAATTATTGTATAAGCATATAGTATATTCATAAAATAAGGTAATTTTTTTTACATATGGTATAATATTTTCATTTATATTGTTATACATAAAATATATTTCATATTTGATGTATATCGTTTTGAAATAGTATACTGTATACATAACATTTAATTAAAACTATAATCATTAATATAATAACATTAGTAAAAGATTAGAGTAATTTATATATATTTATTATAATATATGCATTATTTTATAAATATATTTTTTACAAGTTTTACATATGTGGTATAATAATATGTTTTATTTATGTTGCTTACTGTATTTATATTGTTAGTATAAAGCAGTTGCTACATTAAATACATTTGTCATTAAAACAATATTTTGTCTGTTGTGCCATTTGTTTTTATATACATTGTAGCAAACGTTGTCTACACATCACCAAGGCTGCATTTATTTAATTAAAAATACAGGTAAAACTCTAATATTAAGATATTATCACTAATATTACATTTTATTATTTATTAAAATAAAAATAATTAAGTTAAAATAACTGTTTTCTATTCGAATATATTTTAAAATGTCATTTATTCCTGTGATGTAAAGCTGAATTTTTAAATATTTATATTTTTATATTATTTCATTTTTTTTTTGTACATATATTAGATTATATTATAATACTGATGTTTATCTCTATATTTTTCAAATTAATTTTTTTTATATTATGGTTTTAGTTTATTTAGTTCATTTAGTTCATTTAAAGGAGTCCTATTATGCTCTTTTACAAAGTCTTGATTTTGTTTTGGGGGTGTACTAGAACATGCTCTCATGCTT
>NW_015540857.1:1054287-1085229 GCF_001515605.1 Sinocyclocheilus anshuiensis | reverse complement strand
AAAAAAAAAACGAAATATCTCCCTTTGGAGTGGACTTTGAGATTTGTAACTTTCTAGATCTTTTTTATGCCCAAACATACACACTACACACTGACTAAAATTTAAAAAGTGAAAAAGCATAATAGGACCCCTTTAAAGCAACTGTATATCATGTTAAATCCTCATTGTTTCCATACTAAGTAGTTTTAATAAATTGGAGATATGACGATAGCAAATAAAACCTCAATCTGCCACCTTAGCATAAATGCAGTAAAGTTGATTATTTAATCGGTATCATTATCATTCTTATAACTCATAATGAGTACATTTATAGCAGTTTCAGTCGCTTCCCCAGCATTCAAAGCGTTTTCTCAGTCAGCGCTCATCATCATCATCATCATCATGCTGTTTGTTCAGGTCAGCTGTCTTTGACCCCTCTGCTTTCTGGAAGCTTCTGTGATTTGCTGCGCTGTGCGGTTCATGGAATCCCTCAGAGGGCCTTTCACCTGTCTCCTAACAGCTCCCAGAATGCAATGCTGCGCAGGACGACACACGCCTGGCAATTAGTGGAATGGAAACTGGAGTGCTCTTCCGAGAGCTGAAATAATTGGATGTTAGAGTGAGTACGCGTGGACTCCAAACCGACTGACTTGATTTACTTTTCTCCCAGCAATTACTGCGGCCGAATGAAATGAAGTCATTTTGGCATTATTGGAATGGTTACCATTACGCCCCTGTGTTTTATTACACACTTTCTTATTTGGACACAAACTGCAGCTGAAAGTCAATGGCTTATGGTTTACATGGGATTTCTTCGCTAAGATAAACGTTTTTTTGTTGCTTTAACGCCATTTGTGAGCTCTCCTTTTGTCAAACGGCCAATATATGGCCACATTCCCATTGTGAGCACACCTGTTTCGCTTGTACACCAAACAAAACTCAACGACACCTGTGCAAACGAAATCAACCTGATGTATATGTTTCTTTTTTTCCTCTGTCTTTCAAGGCTCATTGAGTCAGAGGATGTGGAAAACTAACTTTTGCCTTGATGTAAACACTAGATGAGTAGAAGAGTACAAACTCTACAGACACACACACACACACATTATGTTTGTCTGTGTATGTGGTTTAATTCGATTTGTTAAATATATTTAATAATCAGTAATAAAATATGAAAGATTATGTATACTAAGTAATTAATATTTAAATATTTTTAGTAATATTTTAATATATATTTATATAGTGCCTTGCACACTCAAATCAATTGTAGGTGCATTATCACAAAAATATTTTAATAACCAACATGTGGTTTAATTTAATATATTAAATATATGTAATAATAATTAATATATTATATAAGATTATATTTACTATATAAATGTTTAAAACATTTTTAAATATTATTTTTTAAATATATAATAAATAAAATAAAATATATAGAGCCTTGTGCACCCAAACTAATTGTAGATGCATCATCACAAAACAACATTAAATATTAAATATATAATTATGGTAATATAATTACATTAATAAATTAATTATAATAATTATATATAATTGCAATAATATATGTATTGTTTTATATTTTTAATTATTTATCATTAATTAATTAATAATTATTATAATTATAGTTTTTAGTTTGTGGTGTATTAATATTATTTTTATTTACATTGATTAAAAAAAAGCTTACTGTATTTTTTATATTCTTTTAATATTATATTCTTTTATTATATTTTTATGTTTTTAAAATGGTTACTGATCATGTACACCATATGAATATAGCAAATATATGACCTTGTATAAGCTAGAAAAAAAATTATTCTGCACAATATTGATCTAAACAAATGTTTTAATTAACAATGTTAAATGTTACATTTAAAAATGTATTTAATAATTCAATTTTGAGTATTATTATTAATCAACAATGTCAATTCAATTCCATTAAGAACATTCTTCAAAATATCTTTTTTTGTGTTCAACAGAAGAAAGAAACTCGTGCCTTTTCAGAACAACTTAAAAGTTAAGTAAATGATGACAGAATTTAAATTTTTCCATGAACTATCCCTTTAATTCAATTCAATTCAAGTTTATTTGTATAGCGCTTTTCACGATGCAAATTGTTGCAAAGCAGCTTTACAGAAAATGACAGTTTCTACATTATATTTAGTACAAAATATATTAAATATATTTACATTGTTAAATATTGTAGGTGTGTTGGATAAAATGACACTATAAACTAGAAAAATATAAATCCCACACACTACTCAAGGTTGCATCACTGCAAGAATATTTTAATGAACAACCTTAAATATTACATTAAAAATGACCTTTTCAATATTATTAATTAAAACTGTAAATATAATGAATTAAGTTTGGTTTGTGTTTGGAAACGTTTCACATGATGTGTGTGTGTGTGTGTGTGTGTGTGTGTGTGTGTGTGAAAGTGTCACACCATAAAGTGTTTGCAAAACTTTAATCTGAATTTGACCTTGCAAATCCCTCGTCTGATTCCATCTGTTTATCACCACTTGTTGATGGAGGGCAGCAGATTCTGGATTTAGAAGAAAACCTTTATCGAGTCCCACCGCCCTTGAAACGGATGACATTGATTGGGCAGCCAGAAGATTCCTGACCCCTCCTGCCCTGGAGGACGATCAATGGACCCGCGGGCCGCTCCCGGAACATCAGCAGAGGATTAAACAATCTCCCAGCACAACACAATTAACTCCACTATACCTCACATCAATATTTAGGAGCAAACTACAGATAGCACAGAGAAAACACTTCGAATTTTGTATATCGCATGGCAATATTAAAGCAATAGTTCACCCAAAAATGACAATTTGCTGGAAATGTGCTCACTATCAGACCATCCAAGATGTAGATGAGTTTGTTTCTTCATCAGAACAGATTTGGAGAAATGTAACATTACATCACTTGCTCACCAAAGGATTCATTGAAGTGAATGGGTGCCGTCAGAATGAGAGTCCAAACAGCTGATAAATACATCACAATAATCCACAAGAAATCCACACCACTCCAGTCCATCAATTAATGTCTTGAGAAGAGAAAAGGTATGTTTTCTAGGACAATTATAAAACATAAATTTACTACACTGAAGGATTTACAACACTAAACGGCAATTTTACAGCAATGAAAAAGCTATTTTTATATTATATTGTATACATGCATGTTGTAAAATTGCTGTTTAGTCCATAATAATGGCATTTAAATTTTGTATATTATGTTCCATATATTGCATGCTGTGAAATTAGTTAAATCATTATGAAGCTATTTTTTATATTGCAACAACAATTTCATGACAACTATTTTACGGCAATGAAAAAGCGATTTTAATGTTATATTCTATACAATCACGTAAAATTGGCATTTAGTGTTTTAAATCATTAATTGACTTAATTTATTGCTGTTATGTGTTAGAACTACTGTTTAAATGCTAGTTTGTGTATTCATTTGTGTATATTGCATTCTTTAAAATTGTTGCAAGATGTAAAGCTATTTTTAATATTATAACAACAGTAGTACAACATTTAGCATGTATACACAAAATAGTATTGCAACATACAGTAAACGCTTTAAAGTAATTTACATGATTGAACAATTTACAACACTTAAACGTTAATTATTTTTATGGTACAAACAAAATAATATACAAAATGGCTTGTAAACTTTCTGTTTAAATGCTAGTTTGTGTATTCATTTGTGTATATTGCATTCTTTAAAATTGTTGCAAGATGTAAAGCTATTTTTAATATTATAACAACAGTAGTACAACATTTAGCATGTATACACAAAATAGTATTGCAACATACAGTAAACGCTTTAAAGTAATTTACATGATTGAACAATTTACAACACTTAAACGTTAATTATTTTTATGGTACAAACAAAATAATATACAAAATGGCTTGTAAACTTTACATGTTGAACGATGTCTACAAAGTTTTACAACACTAAACAGTATTTTTACAGCATGTATAGAAAATGTCGCTTTACAGCGATTTACAAAATTGAACAAATTGCAAGTTTGAATGTTATTTTTACAGCATGTAATGTTGTAAAACATGTAAAATTTACGAAATAGCTTAAAAGTACCTTTACAATGCAATAGCTTTGACAGTTTACAGCACTGAGTGATTTAAAAATGATTTTACAGCATGCAGTATAATATAAAATTAACTTTACCACTTAATAGATTTACAGTAGTACAACCTTAAACGATTTACATTTTTGAACACCAGTTTTTACAGCATGCAAAGTATACAATATATTAGTACTATTTAAAACGTAGTGTAACTATTTCAATTGCTTTATTAAAGTAATGTAGCTGATTACATTTGATTAATTTTTGATCACTTTTCTAAATTTCTATTGAACGTTTTCAACAATTAATAATTTTGAAACATTTAAACCAGGCAGGGTTAACCTTACAGTAGTACTCAACAACGATTACTTTCAGACTTTCAAAACTTCTTTGTTTGAATTAAGATTATAATAATTTAATGTTAAAGCACAGCCTATGGAAGCCCGTTTAAGCCACTGAATAAAAAAAAATAAAAAAAGCTTATTGCGACTTTTTATCTCACAATTCTTTTTTCACAGAATTGTGAGATATAAACTCGCAATTGGGAGTTGTAAAGTCAGAATTGCGTGATATAAACTTGCAATTGTGTGTTATAAAGTCAGAAATGCTAGATATAAACTCGCAATTCTGATTGTGAGTTTATATCTCGCAGTTCTGACTTTATTTCTCAGAATTGCGACTTTATGTCTCGCAATTGCGAGTTTATATCACGCAATTCTGAGAAAAAAGTCAGAATTGTGAGAAAAAGTCGCCATTACCTCTTTTATTTTTTATTCAGTGGCGGAAATGGGCTTCCATACAAAATCAGACTTTAGCACCTCTTTTTAATTTGAGATCGCACTGAGGTTAAATATATTGCATTTTGGGAAAGAAATCAGTTAAATCTGTTTGTGTGTGTATGTGTGTGAAAACATTCAGATGTAATCGTTAACTTTCATATTTAACTGTAATTTAATTACACATTATTTTCTCAGTAACTGTAACTGATTACAATTACATTTATTTTGTAATTAAATTACATAACTCTGTTACATGTAACTAGTTACTCCCAACACTGAGTATAATGTAAAAATAGTATTGATTTATTTAACATACTGTTACATACATCATTTTACAAGATTGAGAACAGCAACAAAACGTACAAATAACCGCAAAGAGTGTGTTTGTATGAGTTGGTCTTGATCTGTGGTGTGTGTAAACGCCGGCACGTTTAATTGAGAAAAACCGCTTTTGACAGATCAGAAAGAGAAACCCCTTTGTTTTCCATCAGGATCAAATGAGTGCTCTTGAAAGACCAGCAGACTGTGTTTTATTAAGTAGGGGTCCAGCCTGGAGCCGTCCACATCAGAGCCAGTTCTTTGAGCAGCATTGCTTCTCTCCTAATAGAGAACTGAAAGCCGCTGCGACCTCTAAGTTAACCTCCGTTGAGACATAGAGCTCCACAGATGCTCCCAGAATGGTTATTTCACCTTGTAGTTTACCCCTTTGCAGATTTACAGTACATAGACTGTGTGTGCAGTCACCTCTAACCTCTACTGCGAACATGCGTTTAGTTGGCGACATGTTTGTGAATGTCGACAGGTTTTGCTATTCTTGTGGGGTTTGCTTAAGGATATAGAAACGGTATTGAGTGGTTTTGTGTACTTGTAAAAAATTGTAATTTCCCACAGCTTAACTGCGGTTTTTGGTTTCTACATTGGTTTAGCATCCATACCAGGGAACTACACCAATGCATCTCTAGCGTATAACACCCTTGAGGTTTGAATCAGGCTTTTTAAATGAGTATAGCTGCACTGTCTGCTCATTTATGCCCTTTATTCTGCGTCCATTGGGTGTTAGTAAGTGCACGAGGGTGCACTGCTATGAGCCTACTAAGTAAGCTGGGTTATTGTTGATAACTAAAACTAGAACCATAAAAAATGTTACTTGAAATACAATTACAACTTATTTTATTTCAGCTAGTTTTCCAAGGCAACATTTCGTATTTTCATTTAGTTTTGAAGGAATAGTTGACCCCAAAACGCCAAAAATTGGCTTAAAATTTACTAACACTCAGATCATCCAAGATGAAGAAGAGTTTGTTTCGTCATCGGAACAGATTTGGAGAAATTTAGCATTACATCACTTGCTCTCCAGTGGATCTATTGAAGTGAATGGGTGCCGTCAGAAAGAGACTCCAAACAGCTGATAAAATCATCACAGCAATCCACACCACCATCGATTAACATCTTGTGAAGTGAAAAGCTGCATGTTTGTAAGAAACAAATCCATTATTAAGATGTTTTTAACTTTAAATTGTTGCTTTGGACTAAAATATGAGTCCTCTGTCCTTAATATTGCTTTCTTCAGTGAAAATGTAATGTTGTCTGAATCAGGGGAGAATTATGCACAGATCAAGCACCATTTACAAGCGAAAACAAAACAGTTATAAACAGTGTTGGTGGATTTTGATGTGAGAGAACAACAGCGGATGGACTTTTTCACTGGAGGAAGCATTATTATGGATTATGGTCTGATATATTGTGACGTTTTAAAGTTAAAATGCCTTAATGATATATTTGTTTCTTACAAACACACAGCTCTTCACTTCACAAGATGTCAACTGATGGACTGGAGTTGTGAGAATTACTTGTAGATTATTGTGATGTTTTTATCAGCTGTTTGGACTCTCATTCTGACGGCACCCATTCACTGCAGAGGATCCATTGGTGAGCAAGTGATGTAATGCTAAATTCTCCGAATCTGTTCTGATAAAGAAACAAACTCATCTACATCTTAGATGGCCTGAGGGTGAATACATTTTCAGCAAAAACTATAAGAGAATGTCAATTATACTAAAACGACACTGGATTAAAATTTCATAGTATTCACTTTTCTGAGATCTGATCGGTCAGAAATTGTATTTTTTTTAGGTAGGGCTTGATGAAGGGTAAGTTAAGGAAGCGCTACTAATCTGAAATGTCTGTGTTTGCGTCATTAGTATCAATGGAGCTGTACAGAGTGACTCTTTCCCCTTCTAGGCGCATGTACAGCATGATAACACCGACCAGATCCATTTGTCAAATCAACTTCCCTGCAATTAGACGAGCTCGTGGCCCAGCCATATCAAATCAAATCACGCTGACGAATCTACTCTCTCTTCTGTCCCTCTGGCTCGACTCTTACGCGCTCTCTCTCTCTCTCTGTGTAGTCGAGTTCTGACATGATGGCAGTTCTCAGACAGATTCATTAACTGCTTGGCTTTGTCGTGTTGAAGGATTCAGTCAACATCGGATGTGATGTTGAACTCTACATCCAGATGTGGAGTGACAGCAAACAGACTCCTATTATGCTGCATTTAAATTTAAAGCAGTTTTTCAATGTCAAAAGACGTTCTCATATATTAGTATATAGATAGATAGTACATGTGTAGCTATCATCGTCTTTTTTTTGTTTTTACTCTGGTATTAAGGTTTATAAAATAAATATGAACTGAAATATATACAGTATATATATATATATATATATATATATGGAAATTACATGTTATGTGCAACTAGCTTAAAAAAATGTAATTTAAGTACTAAAATAACTAAAATTAAGAAATACAAAATTGTATAAAAACTGTACATGTCGCAAAAATACTAATAAAATGACAAAAACATACATTTATTAAAACTAAAATAATATTTATATTAGAAATTTAAAAATATAAATATTATAATATTTATTAAAACTAAAATCTAAATGAAAACAGAAAATATAAAAATAAATTCTACATTTTAAAATACCAAAATAAAAATATTAACAAAAATTATATCAGTAACACTGGTGCCACAGATGTAGCAGAAATTACACACTTCATCTTTAAATATTTCATAATAGATTTAAAGGTGAATTACTTTATTTTCTAAAATATTACTTAGTTTTAACTCTAATTTCTGATTGAATGAACTGTGTTCAGAAACATTGCTTGACAATAGGCTTATTTAGTTAGGCTAATAAACTATATTTATATATTTATAGTACTGTATTTATAGTATTATAATTATTTTATTATGATTTTTAAAAATAGTGCTTATTAAGTAACAAATATAATTTTTTTATCTGTAACTTGTTCAATTATTATCTTATATTATTATTTTTTAAATGTGCTAAATCAATTTTTGTTGTTGTTGTTGTTTGTAAAAAGGTTAGTGTGGCGTGTGTTTGCACATGCCTGTGTTACATGTATTTGTTTGTTTGTGTTAATCCGCATGATGTTAATTTCAGGTGATATGATTCGGTAGCTGAATCAGGTCAGTGATAATCTAATATTTCCCCTCATCTGGACAATAAAGGTCAATGCTCATACCTAGACATCAGCCCCAGGACACCTACTGTACCACACTGTGTGTGTCTGACTGGCTCTGTGTGTTATACATGTGTGTTGCAATGGTACACCAGAATTTTCAGACAAAATGCTTTTGAGTTTTTTTTTATATGATCCATGTTATGAATTTTAATGCTTTCTGCAGTCAGATTCACCCAGTTATGTCAACATGTTGAAGTATTGTTGCAACCATCACCATATGTCATCCATCGAGCATCTATGTCATTATTAATACCTCTAGTGTATTTGTAGTTTTTGATTGACAGAAGCATCTTTTGCCTTTTTTTTTTTTTGACAAGGTTCAAAGTTTTGA
Source organism: Sinocyclocheilus anshuiensis (assembly GCF_001515605.1). Lineage (NCBI taxonomy): Eukaryota > Metazoa > Chordata > Actinopteri > Cypriniformes > Cyprinidae > Sinocyclocheilus > Sinocyclocheilus anshuiensis. Next base: position 1,076,481 of record NW_015540857.1, on the reverse strand, counting down.
CAAAGATGGATGTGTAAAGTAAAAAAAATTTCCAACCCTTTTCATCCCGAACGTTTTTGAAATACACAATATGCTGTTAAATATTGTATATAGAATATATGTTATCATAATAAACCATTAAATCAAATAATAATAAACAATGGAAAATTATCTCTTTAATGTTTCAGTTAATGATATGGACATATGGCTGTTTCGATTTTCCACACAGTACAGCTGATACTCCCAATGCTAGTGTTTCACAATACTTGGGTCAGGAAAAACAGAAAGAAAGCACCATATGAAATCTTAAACCTATATGAAAACCTTTGATGTTTCTTCTGTTTCAGAGATAAATTACAGTTGCTGGTCGATGGAGCGTGAGAGAAAGACAACATCAAAACAACCGTGGTGTGTGTGTGTGTGTGTGTGTTCAGCTGGTGTTGCTCTTGCTTGACTGACTCTGGAAATCGATGGACTTCAGGAGTTACGGTGAGCAGTCCAGTTCAGTAAATATTACTGCCTACAGTACTGCCAGTATGCTCCAATTCATTCAGCAGGATGTATTTTTGTTAGTACTGTTACAAAACAAAACACTGAACATCCACTCTAATGTTTGTTTGTACTTTGTTCAAATCGTCACCACAGTTTAACAACAAAATACTTTATATCTTCTCTAGCAATATTTGTTTATACCGTTTTGCAAAACAAACTTAAAAAATCTGTTTTAACAATGTTTGTACTTTGTTTCTAACCAGCACCACAATTTACCAACAAAATGCTTAGTATCTCCTCTGACAATGTTTGTTTGCACTTTGAATTGTCATTACAAAAGTATTGAAAAACAACAAAATGTGGTTTTGTTTGTTTTTTTGTTCAATTTGTCATCTCAATTTGAAAATAAAGCAGAAGTTATCTGCTTTAACAATGTTTGTTTGTATTTCAACATTGCAACAGCAATTTGCAAAGAAAACCATAACAGTGTTTGTTTGCGCTTCATCTGACTCAAACAAACAAAATGCTATGAATATCTGCTAGGGATGCACCGATACCGCTTTTTCCAGTAATCGCCCGATACCGATACTTTTATTTTGAGTATGAGTACGAGTACAGGAGCTCAGTATCGGGCCCGATACCGATACCAGTATCGGTATCGGTGCATCCCTAATATCTGCTTTTACAATGTTTGGCTACCTTTTCCATAATTTGCAACACTTTAAAATCTGCTTTAATAATGTTTGTTCATTGTTGGATTTGTCACAACAATTTGTAAACCAAGCACTTGATATCCATTTTAATCATGTTTGTTTTAATTTGTTCAGTTACCACAATTTGCAAACGAACCCTAAATATCCACTTTAACCATGTTTGTTTGTACTTCAACCAACTTGTCACCACAGGTTGCAAATAAAACATTTGACATTTGAAGTACTTGTACTTCATCTAACTTACTACCACAAGTCACAAACAAACGCTGAATATCTTCTTTACAATGTTTGTTTGTACTTGATTTGATCTCTCAGCACAACTTGCAAACAAACGTTAAACATCCACTGTTTGAATTTTTTTTCCCATAATTTTCAACAAAAACTGCTTTAACGATGTTTGTTCTCAAATTGTTGTTGAATTTGTCACCAGAATTTGCACACAAAGCACTAGATATCTGCTCTTAACAGTGTTTCTTTGTGCTTTGTTGCAGTGGATTCTTAGGGTTCGTTTGCAAATTGCGGTAACTGAGCATTGTGGACTTGTCACCACAAACAAACGAAATGCTAAATATCTTTTTTTTAAACAATGTTTGTTTGTACTTGACTTCTCAGTACAACTTGCAAACAAAAGTCCAAAAATCCCTTTTAGTAATGTTTGTTTGTACTATTGCACTATTTTTCAACACAGTTAAACATTTTTTTCATCTTGTCACAAATAATTTGCAAACAAATGAAATAGCCATTTTGTTTCACTTATCAACCCAGTTCCCAAACAAAACATTAAATATCCACTCTAACAACATTTGTTTGAACATTGTTCGACTTGTCCCAACAATCGCATGTTTAGCTAAAGGAAAATAAATATCTGTTGACAATAGCCACAGTTTTGTTTCACAAAGGGACGCTTGTTGTATGTCCGCAATGTGTTACATTGTTTGTAGACACACTTGGAGGAAGAGACAGTCAATCTAATCTGCATTTATTATCGTATATGTGTACAGAGGTGTCGTGTGGCGGCCTCACTCCCCTTTATCTGTCAGGGTTCGAAACACACATGCCGTGCATAATGCGTGCTGCTGGAGGCAGGTTAGGACCCCAGAAACGTGTGTGTGCATGATGCATGTTGAGAGGGGAGGTTAAAGGGGTTGTGTGTGTGTGTGTGAGTGTGAGTGTTTTGACAGTAGCACTGCCATCAAGTGCATAGTGTGTCTGGGTTAGAGTTTCACCGTCTGAATTTCCCTCAGGTAAACAAGGCTTGCCTCCCCTACCAAACACAAAGCCTGCATCAGACCCCTCACACAAACACAGAATATGATTGCTCCATGAATTCTGCTTTATGCTTTATTATATACTTGCTTATTATTATCACAGCAACTTCACTATGTGAACTATGTGTTATTTATTTAAAAATTGCATGGATTTCTAATATTGTTATAGCGGATATGGTAACACTTAAAACCGTTATATATAATGCATTATAAAAGTAGTTTTAATGCATTAATTATGCCTTGAATTACACCTTATAATGCATTGTATGATCTCATGAATAATTGTAACCAAAATTATAAAACATAATCTATTAATTTAGAAAGTATAATGCATTAAAAAACACAGGACAAACAAACCGTAAAATATTATAATGCATTTTAACTTTGGTTGCAATTATTTATGAAAAGATATAATGCATTACAATGTACATTATGAATACCTTTATAATGCATTATACATAAAGGCTTTTAAGTAAAGTGTTACCGCCAACACTTAGTATTTTTATTTTTTTTGCTTGCAGTATCTCTTGAGAAGTGAAGCGAAGTACAAACTAATGCTGTTAAGGCAGATACTTAGCATTTTATTTGCATATAGTGAAAAAATTATAATAAGCGAATGTTTTTTATAGTGGATATATACAGTAGTGCTTTGTTTGCAAATTCTGTTGACAAGTCGAATAAAGTGCAAACAAAATTTTTTTGCTAAAGGAAAAATATCTAATTTGTTACAAAAACACATTTCTAACAAATATTGTCAAAGTGGATATTTGTGGGGTTTTTAAATAGTACAAACAAAAAAAATGAAAGCATTTTGTTTGCAAATAGTGGTGAGAAGTCAAAAATAAACGTTTTTAAAGCGTATTTCTAGTGTTTTGTTTATGTAAATTGAATTGACAAGCCGAACAAAGAGCAAACAAAAATTGTTAAAGCTGATATTTAGTTGTTTTGCGAGGTGACGAATCGAACGGTAAAACAAATTTAAGATCAGATATTTAGCATTTTGTTAGCAAATTGAGCTGGCAAAATGAACCAAGTAAATTGCAGTGAGACACTGAACGAAGTACAAACATTGTTAAAACAGATGTTTGTTGGACTTCTGACGACAATTTACAAAATACATACGTTGTTAAACGCTTGTATTTAGTGTTTTGTTCGCATATTATGGTGAGATGCTGAACAAAGTACAAAAAATTGTTAAAACATATTAAGTGTTTTGTTTGTTCGACTTCCCACCACAGTTTCCAAAATACAAACAAACGTTCCTGGAGCAAATATTTAACGTTTTGCTTGCAAATTTACTATTCAAACAAAGAGCAAACAAAAATTGTTGAAGTGAATATTTAACATTATGTGGAACAAAGTACAAGCAAGTGTACTGACTGTGGGTTAATTTATGTAAAACATGTGCAAACATTCCTACATGTCAGGTAGTAGCATTCATGATAGTTTATTTCTGTTGCTCTTGTTCTAGCTAACCTTGTAAACGTCCATCTGTGAAAAACAATTTATTCTCTACAGTCTAGCTCTCTTTCTGTGCTGGTGTAACATAAAGTGACAGAATGCTTTAGTGTGACAATGATTTCAGCCTTACAAAATGTCACCGTTCTACTCTCTTTCCCTCAACACATCTCTACGTATGTGTGTGTGGAAAGCGAGAGGTAGAGATCTGGCTTGCAGCAATTCTGCCACACACACAAACCTGCCAGCACATAGGAAAAGCTGTGTTTAGAGCAGAAAGCAGGTGACAGCAGAATAATAATGCATTATATGTATTGCATGAGTTGCATGAATTTTCCTTTTGGTGTTTCTATTCCTTTCATGTTCTCTTTCTGAATGAGTTTTTGCTGTGTTGGACAGAGTTAACAACAGTATTTCAACACTTTGTAACCACTTTCAGAATGAGGGCAGTGAATCAGTCATAATTATATGCAAACTATTTCCTTTCAAAGTTCTCTCGCTCTTCCCCACCTCCTCTCACATTATATATCTCTTCTGTTCCTCACTGTTAAGAGTATTCAAATTAAATACTCGCTGCTTTTCTTCCGGAATCAAAGCAGGGGAAAGAACAAAACCCACAGAGATCAGAGAGCTTCTTCGGGACAGAGAGGGGTCTTCTGGGTACCGGCTGAACTGACAACCCCTGGAGCAGATATGCGGCGCTCTGCACAAATTGAACTGACAGCAGTTTTTTTCCACAGAAAGTATAAAGTCCTGACTAGCATAGAATTGTGTAGTGTGGGGTTATTTGCCTAGGCTGTTTATACTGAGAAAAAACACTCTTTTATAATGTTTTCAATGGTGTTTACTCGTACTGAAATACTGTATTAAAGAGTTTTATACACTACTAAAGAGTTTTATACACTACTATTCAGCAGTGACGCGACACCGCTTCTAAATCTACAGCATGAAATAGAGAGCGCAGTGCAGTTTGATTCCTAAATGAACAACTCTGGTTCTTATTGAATCAGAAAAAAAATTAGTGTGACCAGTACAGTCCAATTCTGAAGGAATACATCTTTTGAGCCTGTTTTGTAAATCAAAAATATACAGTGCGACCAGTACTAAATGAAAAGACTCTTATGAGTTGGCAATTTTTAGTGAATCACACTTACAGTGCAACCAGTGCAGTTCAATTCCTGAACAAATCACTCTTATGAAACGTTCTTTTTTCGTGAATCAGAAAGATGCAGCACAGCTAGTGTAGCTCAATTCTGAACAAATCCATCTTTTAAACCAGTTCTGAATCAGAAATATACAGCACAAGCAGGACTGTCTGGATCCTGAATAAAATTACTCTTATGGGTTGACTCTTTTTAGTGAATCACATACATATAGCACGACCAGTGTAGTTTGATTTTTGAATGAATCACTCTTATGAACTGGTCCATTTTAGTGATGCAGTGGAGTCCAACTCCCGAACGAATCAATCAAAAAGTGTAATTCAATTCTTAATAAATCCGTTTTCTGAGCCGGTTTGGTAAATCAAAAATAAACAGAGCAACCAGTGTAGACCAGATCCTGAACGAATCACTCTTATGAGTCATCTCTTTAGTGAATCCCATAGTGTGACCAGTGTAGTCTGATTCCTGAAGAAATCACTCTTATGTACCAGTTCTTATTGGTGAATCAAAAAGATGCAGCGCAGCAAGTGTAGTCCAGTTCAAGAACGAATGACTCTTGTGAATCGATTCTTTTTAATGAATCAAAAACATAAAGCACAACCAGTGTAGTTCAATTCTGAATGAATTTGTCTTTTGAGCCAATTTTGTAAATCAAAAATAAACATGAAACATGCCAGTGTAGTCCAGATCCCAGACAAAATTACTCTTATGAGTCATCTCTTTAATGAATCACATAGCACAACCAATGTAGTTTGATTCCCAAACAAATCATTCTCATGAAACAGTTCTTTTTAGTGAATCAAAAAGATGCAGCACAGCTAGTGTAGTCCAACTCCTGAACGAATGACTCTTATAAATTTGTTGTTTTTAATTAATCAAAAACATATAGCGTGACCAGTGTAGTTCAATTCGGAACGAATTCATCTTTTGAGCCCATTTTGTAAATCAAAAATAAATAGCTCAACCAGTGTAGTCCGGATCCTGAACAAAATGACTCTTATGAGTTGTCTCTTTAGTTAATTGCATAGCGCAACCAGTGTAGTATGATTCCCGAACGAATCACTCTTATGAACCAGTTCTTTTTAGTGAATCAGATCGTGATCAATGAAATCTGATTATAAAAGAATCAGTGTTATGAACCGGTTCTTTTTAGTAACTCAAAACATGAAGCGCAACAAATAAAATCTGATTCTGAATGAATCACTCTTATGAACTGGTTATTTTTAATGAATCAAAACAGACAGCTTACAATTTGCTTTTATGTTGTATTAATTGCCTAACGTGCCCCTATTATGCCATTTTTAAGGTTCCTAATATTGTTTTGGGAGTCTCCTGCAATAGGATTACATGCATGCAAGGTCAAAAAACGCTTTCGTTTTCTCAAAATATGCATTTAATATCACCTAATTTTCCAGCAATTCTCAAAGGATTTGTTCGAAGCAGTTCAAAGATTCAGTCTCTCTAAACCCCGCCTTTCCGTGAGCCTGCTCTGCTCTGATTGGTCAGATGGCCTAGTCTGTTGTGATTGGTTTACCGCGTACAGCACATGTCGGAAATGATACGCCTATTTCAATAGTTCTGTATTTTGAACGCTCTATAGAAAATATAAACATCTATTAATTTATTTATCATACTTACAGGTTGTGATTCAGTGGAGCAGCTGGTCCAAATAAACAGGATACTGATCCATCTTTCAACAGCAAACGTTTTGTGAATCCCGCGTTGAACTCCCTTGCTTTATTAGAGAAGATTAGAGAGATTTATTAGAGAGATTAGAGAAGCAGTCGTCAGTAGAATGATGTGTTTGTGGGCCAGGGTCAAGTTGTTCTTTGTGTTATTTTTTATGTTTGGCACCCCCATTTTCTTCTCAACATTCACGGTGCTTTTCTGTCATTGCTTTTCAGCCGGCCAACGTAGAACATAGGTGCATTAAGCAAATGTGTTACCCCGTGACGTGTAGCCGTCACAGAAGTGGGTCCTGCAATAGGATTACATGCATGCAAGGTCAAAAAACGCTTTCGTTTTCTCAAAATATGCATTTAATATCACCTAATTTTCCAGCAATTCTCAAAGGATTTGTTCGAAGCAGTTCAAAGATTCAGTCTCTCTAAACCCCGCCTTTCCGTGAGCCTGCTCTGCTCTGATTGGTCAGATGGCCTAGTCTGTTGTGATTGGTCTACGGCATCCAGCACGTTTTGGAAACGATATGCCTATTTTAATAGTTCTGTATTTTGAATGCTCTATAGAAAATATAAACATCTATTATTTATCATACTTACAGGTTGTGATTCAGTGGAGCAGCTGGTCCAAATAAACAGGATACTGATCCATCTTTCAACAGCAAACGTTTTGTGAATCCCGCGTTGAACTCCCTTGCTTTATTAGAGAAGATTAGAGAGATTTATTAGAGAGATTAGAGAAGCAGTCGTCAGTAGAATGATGTGTTTGTGGGCCAGGGTCAAGTTGTTCTTTGTGTTATTTTTTATGTTTGGCACCCCCATTTTCTTCTCAACATTCACGGTGCTTTTCTGTCATTGCTTTTCAGCCGGCCAACGTAGAACATAGGTGCATTAAGCAAATGTGTTACCCCGTGACGTGTAGCCGTCACAGAAGTGGGATTCGAATTACTAAGACTAATTTCAGCTGTTCAGAGTCGATTCTTTATTTTGGGAGACAATAACTTTATTTATCGTGCACTTTCAGTTTTACAACTTTGCAGATCGTTTACATTCACATACAGCTACATTACAAACTACATGAAAGGCAATATTGGAAATGGCATAATAGGGGCACTTTAAATTAGTTACTCATATGACGTTATGTAATTAAAAATGCACATTATGAGTTCTGTCATTGAGTTTTGTCATTTTTATAAAAAAAATATTTGAAATGAAAAAAAAAATGGATCTAAAAGACTTTCACAAGACTTGTTTAAAAAAAAAATAAGCGAAATAAATTATTTGCATTCTTTTCATTATTAGACCTTTAATAATTGAATTCCTCGCAATTCTATACCATGCTTAAGGCAGAATAACTTGGAAGAGTTAAATCCAAAAATGTTGTCTTTTAAGCCAGTGTGTCATCAGATAATTTATTGATCTTTGAAAGAAGAATGTCAAACTTGAACACCAAGAACTCATGGCATTCTAGTGGCCTGGCTTAGACAGGCAGTCCAGAGGTGACCAGATTGCAAAAATTTAAACTTTCGTCAGCTGCAAACCTTCAACCAGCTCTACGAACATCACACAAACACCTACTAAATCTCCCCAAGAGCACAAGAGTTTCTTATCAAGGGTTAAACAAGTCAGGGTGTGGAAAACATGTTGCTGAGGGGAAAGATTATTGTAAAGACTCGTTTCCTGTCAGTCAGCTTCGGTTCAAAGACCAGCTGCGGTTACACTTTTATTTGCATGGGGCGAACAGGAATTACAATTGCACTGTTTACCTGTAATGACATGGAAAGTTGGTTTTTTAGCCTTGTGAAACCAACATCAGGCTTGTCCCCAAGTTCTCTAGCAGCTCCGCGGCGCTTATGAGTTTTACGGTGACAGATGCAGTCAGTTCTCAGTGAGCGACCATCGTGCTCCTCTGAGGGCTGCAGGCAAGTTAATGAGGCACCAACAGCCCCCTACCACCTCTCCTGAGAGAAAAAGAGAGGGAGGACGAGAAATGAAACGGCCCTGGAAAAATGCTGATTCTTGGCACTGGGGCTCTCTGAGCTTGACAGCGCAGCAATAAAAGGCCCAGTTCTGACTTGTACGTTTCTGCTACGGACCAGAAATAAGAGGAATTTGAAGTCTAAACTATTAGAGTGACCTCAATACATGCTTCATTCTGAAAATGGATGTGCTAAACACCCATTTTATTACTGTAATGTGCATAGATGGGGCCCTATGATTTCAGCAATGCGGACAGAATTGCGGAATCCAATCACAAAAAAGGAATTTACAGTATAATGGGGAATGTCATGGAATTTGCCACATTTTGGATGGATAAATCAAAGGTAGGTCAGTACACTTAAATCAAAACGCGATATGAACTAGTGTCTGTGAATATTAAGCCTCAAAATACTATTTAATTATGGATGATTTCAGCAATGCGGACAGAATTGCGGAATCCAATCACAAAAAAGGAATTTACAGTATAATGGGGAATGTCATGGAATTTGCCACATTTTGGATGGATAAATCAAAGGTAGGTCAGTACACTTAAATCAAAACGCGATATGAACTAGTGTCTGTGAATATTAAGCTGCAAAAATACCATTTAAATATGAATCCTGCATGTTGTGCGTGTCTCTGAGTGAATGAATGGCGCAGACGCACGGTTTCGTTTACTACACACATACTGAAGCACACATGACGCTCGCAGTGTTTTCAGCCTCTACCATCTCAAAATATGAACACATGAACATAATCTCTAGAACTGCTCTGAGAGTCACTTCCTGAGCATTTTACCATTTCTTTTGAGTAAAACTATCGTCATATCATATACAAACAGAAACCTAAAGTTCAAAATAAAGGTTTAGTTTAACTTGAAGAAACTGTGACAGAAATATTACCTAATGTAATGATAGTACTAGTACTACTACTACAATTATTATTAAAACATTATTTTTAAAAGAATATTTACCAGAAAAATTATTTACCAGAATTTATTTAGCAGAAAAGTAAAACATATTTCATAGGGTCTTAAAATTTGATTTTTGCTAAACTTTTAATAAATAGCTGTTTAATATTGCAAGTTTCATGATTTCAATTAATTAGACATGCTTTTTGATTAATAAAATGTAATTTAACCATTAAAATAGAGTCTAGAAAAAATAAAATAGAAAAAAAAAACGGAATTCTGAAAAATTTAAATGGGAAAAACGGAATTTTGGAAAAAGAAAGCATAAATGGACATGCTAAATGCCAATTTTATATAATATGTTTGTGACATATTTTTGCATAAAATTTGATAATTGTGGTGGAGAATGTGGGCATTTTAATGCTATACATCAAGCATGGGTTTGATTTTGATTACGTGGCCATTACAAACGAGAATGGACCAAGAAGGAGGAAGCTGTCTGTTATCTCCTACTCCTTTTTTTTTTTCCCCGGCACACAGAAGCAGCTAAATCAGTTATTTGTTTTACATACTGTGTGTCCTACAACTTAAAAATGTAATTCAGACCGTTTCTAGCGTGATGAGAAAGAAGATATAATCATATACAGTTTAATATCTGCCACAGACAAATGCCAAGTAATTAAGATTCTGAACACGATTCAGATTTAGCACTGCTCCCATGTCGCATTTTCTGAGACTCGAGCACAGTAGGCGACAGCTCTGAATTAGGATGTTTCCACACACTCCTGTTTATATCACTCATATTTTTTGTTCTGAAACATCTGGCCTTGGTACATCTTTTGTAATACTTTTTGTTGAAAAAATAGCCTATGGATGATAGAGGTTGGCATTCCAGATTCATTTTGGTGAATTCAGTTTGTTCGTTTTAATGAACGATTCATTGAATCATCGGGTTCAAAAGTGTTCCCTGAAGTCTCTGCAACGCATTAAGTTGTCTTGCTTGCAACCACCCAGTACACCCTAGCAACCACATAGCAACACACTTAAAACCACTCGAAACGCTTTTAAAACCACATAGCAACACAACTGAAACCAGTCATAACACCTTAGCAACCACATAACACACCTATAACCACGTAAAACACCTTAGGAACCACATAGCAACTGAAACCCCTGAGAATACCCTAGCAACCACATAGCAACACACTTAAAACCACTCGAAACGCTTTTAAAACCACATAGCAACACACTTAAAACAACTCAAAACACCAGCAACCACACAGCAAAGTCCTGGCAACCATTACTGGTACATTGTGTTGTAAGTTTTGCACCCACATTTCCTTAAGAATAGTTAACTACCAAAACTAAAAATTCATATAATTATGATTTAAAAAAATATTTATTCAAATGTAGATGTCGATTGTGTATCATTTCATCGGAATTGGACTACCTCAACACTGGCCCTGTCCCAAATGGAACACTTCATGTGCACTTGTGTCTTACGGACTTACAATGGCTGCCGCGTGCGCGTGTCCCTTAAATCCATGAGACCGTAAGGTGTCCCATTTGTCATTTTTACGTTCAAAAGGGTGCTCGCGAGCACCCCCTTTGCGGCCGCTATGCACCCTCGATGTGCACTTCTGCCGATCCCGCACTGAGGCGAGCTTCGCAGCAGACTTCTACCCGACAGTCAAAGTGGCATTACGTCACGAAAGTGCGGACTCAGAGGAAGACCGCGAGGGTTTAGGGTGCAATTTTGGACAGGGCCACTGTTGCCGCGGGTTGTTTTTCATATCCGTGGGTTTAAGCGACCCCAATAACGTGATATATAGCCCCTAAAATGAGAATGTAATCAGTGGAACCCCACCAAAAAAAAACGTGCATTTTACCCCCCAGAATGTGATTTTTACCTGGGGACCCCCCTCGAAATGTGATTGGGCTAGTTTTAGGCTAGTTTGAGCAGAGATTGTCTTACTATAGGGAGATGAGAGGGTCTGTATTGGTGAAAGCGTAACGGCTAACTTGGATCACGTGTGCCGTAATAACCAATCACATTACAGCCTTGACGTCATTGAATTTCAGTCAAAGTTGTGCAAAACTCAATCGCCGTTTACGGATCACATAGGAATAAATGAGAAGTGCCGTAAACTGAATCCCACCTGTTGCAAAATGTCAGTGACGTCTCTTTTAAAACAGCAATTTTTTCGGAGTAAACTCTAAAAATTGTTCAATCCAAAATTATTGTTTAGTGTAAAACATGTTGAAGATTAACCGATAGACGATTCATTAAATGATAAGCCGTTTCCTCTAAAAAGCTTTTTATTCAGCGTAGTGAAGCCTCTCCTCCATCGACATCCATTCAAAAAATAATAAAAACGCCTCTGGTCTCCTTTCCGTAAAGGTCTTTGCACACTGAGTCCGAAATTTTCATATGTGTTTTTTCCATATTCATCATACTAAAAAAAATAGTCACGCACAGAAACCTTGCACACCGAGTCCGATGCGTATTACGAAGGAGAGTTCCACCTCATCAAGGAGCTGTGGGATTATCCCGAGCGATTCAAAATTTACTACAGGATTTTGATGCTTTGGTAGCAATACTAGAACCACATATGTAAAAGGAGACCAACAATTTCCATAAACAATTGTTCCTGAATAGAGACTGGCAGTATATCTATGGTAAGGACACACACGCACCAAACTGTGGCATTGGAAAGGTGCGCGCCAGGCATTGAAACCAGCATACAATTTTGGCTTCTGCTTCTACTTTGGCTCTGAGTTGTCAAAACACCTCTGAATATGCTTGCTACAGATGCGAAAAACGCAGAAAATCAAACCCTATCTGACTTTTTTTATGATGGACGAAAGTTTTGGAGGCAGTGTGTAAATGTGATTGACACAACATGAGGTATTTATTTTTTAATGTGTGAAAATTTGAGATGGAGGTCTCTGCAGAGCAAAAGTGGGCGTTTCTGAATTGGTGGGTGTTTTCAAACTGCAGGGTGTTTCTCAATCATGCAATCAAAATGATCCCCCTTACCTAGCCCCACCCCTAAACCTACCGTCACTATGACTTCACAGGCAATCAGGAAACTTGGTCTAAAAACGCCCCGATTTGGTAACTCCCATTACTTTCCTGCAGAGACCTATACTTGGAAAATTTCGGACTCAGTGTGCAATGACCTTTAGCATTAGCCATTACGCTTTTTTGGCTAATGGTTGCAGGCTTGCCTTCTAGTGGCTTTGGTTTGAGCAGCAATTGTAGTGAAAACCTGGCAACCCTGCTCCCATGCGATCCACCCGTCTCAGAGACCTGCTGCTGACCAGATGGCGGGCGGCCGCTAGTGATGCAGATGCGGGAGTGAATATCTGAGAGAGTAAAAGCCTCTGGCACAAACCTCACTCGCTGCGTTGTGAGGACGCGTCAGTCTTCAGGGAGGCGCGCTGCCCCTCAAACAGGCTTTTTCTGGCCTGCTGACACATTCGCCCTGTCTAACCTTACTGTGCAGCGACATTCACCTCATATGACAGCTTCCCGCTCTTTTATAACCCTGCCACTGCTTTCTCTTTCTCCTTTGCTCTTTGTTGTTTCATGCCGTTTTTGTCTGTGATTTCTTATAGTGCCATTAAAATGACATTTTTAGCAGAGCTCACTGATCTGTATAATAATATTCTCTATTATATATCAGTGGCAGAATAGCAAGCGTTTGCTTCGCTTTTGCTGACACCTAGTGGACGTTGCCTGTCAACGCATGCGTGATTGTGACGCAATCGACCGATGCGATTTCATGAAGAGTGACAGAGGAAATTAATAACGGATAATGAAATATAATAATCATGATGATAACAATATTATTTATAATAATTATCATTTCTTCTCGGTGTACTAAATATAAAGGCAAGACGATTTAATATGGAGGGCCAAACTACTCAAAATTAAATCATTAAATAAATATCGAAATATATAAATAAATCGTTAAATACATAATTAAATACGTAAATTAATGTAAATAAAATAAAATAAATGCATAAATAAATAAACACTAATTCATTTAATTTAATAAATGATTATTAAATATAAAAAAGTGTTTTTGTTTATATTAAGCATATGAATATTAATAAAATATACACTTGGTTTCAGTTGTGTTTATACATAGATAAATATATATATATATATATATATATATATATATATAAAAAATTGTAATATTGTTTTTCTGTACTGATATATTTTTTTGTATATTTATTAATATATTTTATGTTTAACATTAAATGTTTAATATATAGTAACAATACATATTTCAGTTAAATACATATATAAATAATAACATCTAACTTTTAACGTGTTATTAGTTTTATGTGCATTTAATGTTAATTAATATAAATTTGAATATTGTTAACATTTAAAATAATATTTATTTATTTACTTATTTTAACATTTTCGCGGCTTTTTCACTTTTTATTTAATCACAATATTTTCCTTTTTCCTTTTTATTTAATCACAACACATTTTAAATTTTTTCTGCGGCTTTTGTGCTCTGCGGCGCTCCGTCATGACGTCATGACGCTCGGCGTGCGAACGTGATCGGCAGAACCTTGTGAAGACAAACTAGGCAAGTGGAGAACACGCTGTATTTTACCTTAAAAACACTTTTAAAACAATGACAAATCGCGATTAAACCCGTGTCATGTAGATCTATAATACCAGAAGAGCCTGTCGATCACCATGTGACACTAAAGTCGCGTTTTGTATCGTTCTTTAGTCGTGTTTGAAATGAAAGCGAGAGGATCATAACAGTGGGGTGTTTGTGTGGGTTTGAGGTGATTAAAAGCTGATTTATGCTGTAAAGAAAAACATAATCAACCTCTGTCATGATCATTTGTACACATATAAATGTGCCTATGACAGATTTTGACATTTAACGTGTTTGTTAGTTTTATTTACGTTAGTCAAGAAAACAAGTGCTGTTATGGATATATATATATATATATATATATATTTTTTTTATATATATAAAATGTTTAATATAATTTAACGCATAGAAACACTGGCTCAAATTATATTTGTCTACTATGAGAATCCTTATTTTAATTAAAAAAACCAAACGTTTTTTTTACATGTATATTTTTATTTATAGTTATGTATATAATACTTTATATTATATAACTTATTGTTGTTCATTATTCTATTTGTTCTGTAAAGGGTTTAGTCTTTGAAAAGAGTGTTGTATATATTTGTTTGTTGCAGGTTGCAGTGAGGTGGAGCTGTGCACACATTATGGCGAGTGTGAGTGTTCCACAGACTGCTGCTCCAGTTCTTCATGTGTCTGTACAGTGTGTGTGTGTGTGTGTGTGCGCTGTAACGCTGTGTGTGTGTGTGTGTTGTTAATGCAGGTGCTATGCAGGAGGGTCAGACAGCTGAGTCAGTCGTCTGTGCTTCTCACACTGGCTCAGAGGATCGTGGTCATCAGAGGATTTTCAGCCGCGGGTTCGTCTGGATCAGATGAGCCGTATATAGCTGTGCCATCTCAAAACTCAGGTGTGTAATGCATATTATGAACGTTTCTGTTACATGAACATCTTGGTTTTATTGTAGTAAAACTTTAGTAACCATGGTTTTTGGCTTGAAATGAAAGGTAATGTAATGGTCTGTCTGACAGGTCCCAGGACAGTGTGGCCAGATGAGACCATGGGTCCGTTTGGGCCTCAGGATCAGCGCTTCCAGTTGCCAGGCAATGTGGGTTTCGACTGTCACCTGAAGGGTACCGGGTTACAGATGACAGGGTCCGTTCACAGGACGGTCCCGGACGTTTTAAGCACCCCATCCAACACAGAGAGACACGAGTTCATCCTCGCTCAGTTTGTGAATGAGTATCAGGTAAAAATCTGCTCAGACATCCTTTGGTTCTTCAGTTGTGTTGCTGATTCTTTTGTTTGTTCAGGGTAAAGAAGCGTCTGTGACTTCGCAGAGAGTCAGGAAAGCTGAGCGCTATTTCAGTCAGTCAAGGTACTGCGTCTCATAGAACATGTCCAACCTCTTCACACTTCCAGTTTTTGAATCGAATCGTTGTTGGTTTTGGACAGAGTTAGAGCTGTTTTTCCCAGTGCTGCCTGCGAGTCCCATCACTGTCGTCACCGTAACACCCAAGAACCAGAAAACGGCCACAGAAGATCTACAGGAACTACTAGATAATGTGAGTCTGACTGGAGAATTCAATGACACTTTCTTTTTTATTATATAGTATTAACTATTCTATAATAAATTATATACTATTATAAAAAATTATAATGCATCATAAAAAAAAATGAATTTGAATGAATGCCCGGTCCTGCAGATTTGCTTTATACAACATCAGGAAGATCAGATTGCATTAGGCTAACTGAGACTTGTCATAGCACTTGCATATTATTGCCCTTTTGCTGCTTTTATTGCTTTTATTGTCCTCATTTGTAAGTCGCTTTGGATAAAAGCATCTGCTAAATGACTAAATAAAATAAATAAATAAATAAAATCATTTTATAAAAAATATAATAATAATCATTTTATAAATTATGTATTATTGCATTGATACTTGTTATATTTTTAATGCAGATTTTAATTGAACATAATTGCATTACAATGAGGATCATCGAATACAAAAGAATGTAAAGTTGCATTATATTAGTAATAAATTATTAAACTGTATATTTATATTAATTGCATTGTGATACATTTATTTTATATGTTGAATTAAATTATATAAATTATTATTATAAATTATAATGCAGTTTATGTTCATCATAAAATCATTATTTTATAAAATTATAATAATAATAACTTTAAAAAATATTTTAAAAAATGTATCCAAGCAATATAACAATTTATTTATGCAGGTTTCAATTGAATAATTGCATTTAAATGCATTAAAGTTGCATTATATTAGTAATAAATTATTATTAAACTGTATATATTAATTGCATTGTGATAGATTTATTTTGTTGAATTAAATTATATATTATATTTATAAATGATATATACATTATTATAAATTATAATATATTATATTGGATGGTGATGCATTTTATTTATTTATAATGTTTTATATAACATAAATGGTATGTTTATACTAATTTACGGAAGTCCTAAGAGGCCATGGATTATTAATTTTTTTTCTTGTTTTGTCGTGATAACGACTTAATTATCTTGTGATCTCGACATAAGTTATTTTCTCGTGATCTCGACTTAATTATCTCGTTATATCGACATAACGAAAGTTATAGGCTAATTTAATTAAGTGATGTTCTACAGTGTTGTAATCTTTTGTATTTTCTACATTTCTTTGAAAAGTGTGTGTGTGTGTGTGGTTTCCACAAACAGCATCCAAAGCTTGTAACGCACATGATATCAGTCACAGCATATCTCTATGACTACTAAAAATTACAAATTCTATATAATTTTTAAACAGAACATCCCCGCTTATTAACTAACAATCATGTACCTCAAAGAAGCACAAATAAAGATATAGGTGCAAACAGAATACAGTGACGTCAACCTTGGTTTTAATAAGCAGTTATTTTATGACACAGAACGCGTTGGTGAAACTCATGCATCTAGCAAGAACTTAATACACAAAACAGTCATATTGATTCAAGCATTTAACATTTATGAATTAATTAAATGTCAGTAATGATCAATACTGCACAAATTATAGCGATCATGAAGAAGGTCCTTATTCTGTCCCAAACGCGTAAAGTGGATATACAGTATACAACACCCCATCAGTTATATTCAGGTCTATAGTGCCACCTGTTGGCACAGTTTTGTAACTTAGAGAACAAATTTTATGTCGAGATCACGAGATAATTAAGTCATCACGACAAAACAAGAAAAAAATGTTTATAATCCATGGCCTCTTAGGACTTCCGTACTAATTGCATCATGATACATTTTATATATATAATATTTTATAATAATAATAAGTATAATAATAAATTATTTAATTATTCTATTTAAAAATTGCATATAAACGATTGCAAATTATAATATAAGTATATTAAATCACATCGTGATACATTTTGTATTTTTATATATACATTATATTATTATTAAATAAATAGTATATTTATACTAATTGCATCATGATACTTTATTGAATATATTAAATACTTTTATTTATAAAGTATATACATTAATTATATATAGTATAAATTGTTATAATATATTATTAATTATTATAATCTATTGCGTTGTGATACATTATATATATATATATAGGTATTTTTATGCTGATTTGTATTGAAAATAACTGATGTATTACAATTAAAATCATCAATGAGAAAAACATCTAGTTATATAAAGGAATGAATTACAGCAATGAGATGATTTTTCAAGTGCTTGACTGTCCTGAATATAATGGAAAAAAGAACATCTTAAGTATTTTTTGTTCTTCAAGGCTACATTTATTTGATCAAATACACAGTAAAACAGTAATGTTGTGAAAAATGTTCAATTTAGAATAGCTGCTTTTTTGTTATTTATATATATTGTAAAATGTAACTTATTCTTGTGATGGTAGAATGAAGCTGGATTTTCAGTTCAGTGTCACATGATCCTTCAGAAATCATTCTAATATGTTGATTTATTGCTCAAGAAACATTTGATTAATGTTTAAATCAGTCATGCTGCTTAATATTTTTTATTGAAACAAGATACATTTTTTAGGTTTTTTTGATGAATGGAACAGTGTTTATTTGAAATAGAAATCTATTGTAACATTATAAATGGCTTTCCTGTCACTTTCAGTGAATTTAATGCATCCTTGCTGAAGAAAACTAATAAAAAACTGAAGTATATAAGTGTTATTTAAACATCTGATTGCAGTTTGTCAGTGGTGCTAAAGAAATCTGCTTCACGCTGTGGAGAGGAGGATACTGGGCAGATTTCATCAATCCACTGTCAGGAAAAGCTGTAAGTACCTTCATCATAGTCCAAACAGATGTCCATAAGTGACTTCAAATATTTACAACTTTATAAAAACCCGAGTGTTTTCTGTTGCAGTTTTTTGGCGCTCAGATGCCGGACTCTATTCTACAGCAGAGTGCTGGCTTTCACATCGAGGACCTGGCGTCGTGTACGCTCATACGCCACGTCTTCAAGGAGACGTCCACATTTGTCTTAACGCTCATCACTAACGCACCTTCCAACAGTCTGATCATGGAGAAACTTCAGGGACACTCCAGCGCCTCGGAGGACAAAGACTGATTTGCAGGTTTGCAAACCTGAGCAAAATCTATGTACTGTTTCTTATAGAAGAGATTTTTGAATACAAACTTGCTGGTTGTGATGTTACAAAATGAGCTTTTGAGAGTAACTGCTGTTGTGAATCTGTGCTGGTCGCTGAGGGAATACATCAACTTCGCTGTGGATCGCCGGATCGGCTTTCACTGTGAACGAAACAGAGTCCAGCCCGGGGTCGTCACATGTGGTTGCCGCGCCTTCGTCGAATCCGCCGGCCGCGCCGTTCTCAACCCCGCCGCCTCTGCTCACTCTAGCCCGGCCTCAGCTCACGCTAGGCCGCCGTGTGTTTCGTTGTGAAAGCGAAACTACTTTGTTTGGCCTTCCAAAAGAGGACATGACTAGAAATCAGTGGTTAAGTTGTATTTACAACACTGTTCCAGAACAGTTTAACCCAAATATTCAGATGTGTGCAGCACATTTTATGGAGGACTGTTTCCTGATTATGATACATAATTTACATATTATTGAACATTATTATTTTGATAGTTGATGCATGGAATTCAATTTTAAAATTAGCAAATGAATTAAACATGAACTTACACAAGAACTTGGTCACGCTTTATAAGGATAAATTCATTAACATTTTCATATACATTTTTTAAATTTCACATTGAATAATATATTACAAAAGAAAATTATTTAACAACGAACTAAAGTACATTTATAAATATAAAATAAGTTAGATTAGTAAATGCTATTAAGACTTCCTGTTCATTATTAGATAATGCATTAATGTTAATTTGAACATTATTTAAACTAACAAATTAAATGTGAAAATTTATGCTTTAATTTTTTACATGCCATTCTTACATAAATTGAAGCACCAAACTGAACGAGTCAATATACATGAGGTTCAATTCATAAGCATTAATGTACTACATATAAAATAATTAGTACAATTTATATTTATTCTATTTATTTTTTGTTATATTATATTTCTAAATTAACATCAACTTAGATGAGTAAATGCTGTACAAAATTACTGTTCATTGTTAGGGCATGATACCTATGACATTAACTTAATAATATTTAATCGCACATGATTATTATTTCTGATAGCTGACGCATGGAACTACATGAAAAAAGTGTACTTTAGGTAATTAGGCATCAAAGTATTGAAAAACTTAAATGTCAACATATTTAAGTTGTGCATATTTAAACACCTAAAAATATAAATAATGATTAATAGTATAAAATAAATGTATTGTTCATTCATGATACCTCATGCAAAAACACAAACTGCATAGTAAATTATGTTTATCTGAAAGTGTAACAATGCAAACAGGTTTTCTGTAAGGGGTAGGTTTAGGGTTAGGGTTGAGTTAGGACAGTGTTTCCCAACCTTTTTTTAGTCGTGGCACACTTTGGAAATTTTAACAAACTTGTGGCACCCTACAAAATTAATTGTCACAATATTTGAATTTCTAACTTCGATATGATACTTTGAAAAATATCGAAATTCGGTACAGCAGGGAAGAACTGCAGAATGTGTCATATATATGTATATGTGTGTCAGATATTTTTAATATTATATTAAAATATAATTATACCACACCATGTTACAACACAGAAACAATACTGTACTACATCGATGTTTCCTGTCGGCTCAATTTTTGAGTGGACCTTGCTGTTCCGATTCGCATGAACGGTATATGAGTGGAGCACTCACATGAGCCGTGAGCGACTGAGCGGAGCGCACACGCATAGAGGAATTTCGGTGCATCTCTAATAATTGGCGACATCAGAAATGGATATTATATAATAGATGCTTTTTTGAACATTTTAGCAATTTAAAAATATTAAAAAAGGATTTTTTACACGGCACCCCTGCTCTCGACAGACGGCATCCCGGTTGGGAAACACTGCACTAGAACACTATTGGATGAACTGTTGATTTCAATTTGACTGATTCTTGTCTTGTTGAACGTGAATAAAGTTTGTTCTCACCCAGCGTTTGCAGAAGTTCCAGTATGAACGAGTGGAAAAGCGGAAAGAATTCCTTGTGTTCCTTCAGCTTTACGATGATACTGTGAAATACAATACAAACACCAACTGAATGAAGGAGCCTTTTTTTGTGTAAATTGTTCCTGAAACCAACTCCTGCAACTTGACAAAGCAATCACGCATTCCCATATTTAGGTTCTTTAAAAATAAAAAGGTAAAACTATAAGCTTTACTTTTTCTAAACCATTCTTGCATAAACTGAACCAATAAATTGGATCAATGTGTGTACTTTACAATAATGAACAAAACTTATAAATGTTCATTTCTAATATGACTAAAAATTCACACTTTAAATGTAAAAAAAAAAAGATGAAAAATTGATTTGTTTACCAACATGTCATTTGACCATTATGTGACATCAAAGAACTGTGGATGTTAATATTTCAAGAATTGAATAACTTAAAATCTGAAGGGGACGCCAAGTAAATATTTAGGTCAGAGGGGTTTTGGTCCCCCCCCTACAATCCCTGCCGGTACGAGACTAGAACCCACAACCTTTGGGTTACGAGTTCGACTCTCTTAACCATTAGGCCACGACTTTCCCTTGAACATCTTTCATACACTTACTTCAGTTCATTTCGTAGCTGTTGCATTTGGGACTCGTACATATCGACGATGTCCAAAATCCTTTAGAGGAACAAAAACACAGAGATGCAAACAGGTAAGGGAGGAAAAAGGTGAGAACAGCTTGGATCGAGGGCATGCTCCACACGGAATTTCGTTTAAAGATATTTGCTTTACAAGCTCATTTGTAGTTACTTTAAGGTATTTTTTAAAATATTTTTTATTACCTTGTATGTCCAAAACTGTAATTTTTCACAGACACACACACAAAAAAATGTTTTAACATCTTGTTGCAACATTTTACAAAAATCAAAATTCAATATATTTGGTCAAAATCCCATGTTATAAAAAAATGAAGTGCTATGCAGGCTATTTAATAGATTATTGGCTGATTAGACGGCAATGCTGACCTAAAATGCTAAATGTTTTGCCCTCTCTCTCTTCTTCACCGATATTCAAATAGTTGTATCTCGGCCAAATATTGTCCTATCCTAACAAACCATACATCAATGGAAAGCTTATTTACAGATGATGTATACATCTCAATTTCAAACATCGACCCTTATGACTGGTTTTGTGGTCCAGGGTCACAAATGATCAATGCAATTACTGGATGACAAATTCTTCAAAGGGGTAGTAATATGATGCAATTTCAAATTTTCCTTTCTCTTTGGAGTGTTACAAGCTGTTCGTGAATAGATAAGATC
>NW_015540857.1:1052830-1053279 GCF_001515605.1 Sinocyclocheilus anshuiensis | reverse complement strand
CTTGACATTAGACCTTAAAGGGGTCATATGATGCGATTTCATTTTTTCCTTTCTCTTTGGAGTGTTACAAGCTCTTGGTGCATAAAGAAGATCTGTAAAGTTACAAAGACTTAAGTCTCAAATCCAAAGAGATGTTCTTTATAAAAGTTAAGACTTGTCCACGCCCTCCTAAAACGCCTCGTTCTAACACGCCCCCACATGTCTATGTGATGATGTGGGAAGATTTGCATAATGCCGCCCAAATGTTCACACAAAGAAAGAAGGTTTTATTCTCTATAAACTTTTATTCTCGCTGTAGTATTGTTGTTGCCGCCACCATGTCAGGAAGACGCTGTTGTGAAAGCGAAACTACTTTGCTTGGCCTTCCAAAAGACGATGATATCCGCTTCGTCATGTCTAGAGCTGATCCGTGCTGGTCGCTGAGGAAATACATCAACTTCGCGCTGTGG